>NC_133977.1:8235471-8539267 GCF_047716275.1 Strix uralensis | reverse complement strand
AAGACCAATGCTTTTGCTTGTTTATATGAAGCCCTCGGATATATTGCATCTTTCAGAAGTAAAAAAAAAAAATAAAAAAGGATATGACTTCACCTTTTCACTATTTGGAATGAACAGTAATGAAATAAGAAATAAGAAAGGAATACTTAATTAGAATACTGTCTCCCCTATGTTTTTGAAAACTAAACAGGCAAACATTATATCCATTTTTACTACCAGTAATAATAAATTTCTAAACTATTTTAATAAATTAATGTTTATTCAGCTTTCCCAAATGTGACCAAAAAAGAGAAACTATCTTCATGAAAATAGAACCATCACAATCCAATTCAGTAATACCAGCAATTTCATACTGATATGAATTTGTTTAAAAGGTGACCTAGACAATGAAGCAAGTATAATTACATTGGAAACAGCTAATTCAATAAAGTACTGATGTCAAAAGTAATAATTAGAGGAAATTTTAGTGCAACACTCATCTGCAGAAAGGATCATTTTGGAATAATGATATGATTACGTAAAGAAATTTAAAATATAAAATGTCTGACAATGGTTGATTAAAAAATAGTACAAAAAGTGGTTTTATTTTAATAGATTATTAAAAAAGTAAAAAAAAAAAAGAAACAAGATTGCTATCATTAATATGACACTACTGGTTTCAATGGAACAAAGAAAGCCTATTGAATTTGATAAAAGTATATGCTTTCTGGCTTGAAATGGTTAAGTATAATTAAGTTTCACCCAACCTGAGCATTAAAGAGAGTGCACATGTTAAATTCATATGATATTTTCCAGAAGACAGCTGTCACTGCATAGGCATTCACTGAAGAGTATCAACCATTCCCACTATGCACGAGAAGGAGAACTCAGCTAGTGCATAAAGCTACATTTCATCTGCTCTCAATACAGAAGGTAAGCCTACCTACACATCTTTCATTTTTGTTTCTGTAGAAAATCAAGACTAGTTTAATATTAATTCAGTATCTTGATTCTCTGGTCCAGTACACTTATTGAGCTGAGGTCAGTATGGATGAAATATCCAGTAGCACTCTATAGCAAAGGTCGTGCAACTCTGCCAACTCTTTAACCATAAAGGTGAAGTTCACCTGTCCAGCACACAGTGTCATTTTTAATCAACTTTCAACTGATCGAAGACAGGGTAACAAGCTCCTACTTGACCTTCAGAAATCTCATGCCATTCCAGACTAAATATAAAGTATGTGGCCTAAACTTTTTTTTTTTTTTAAATGGTAAGGTACTTTGAAATACAAACAAAATTAAAACTATCAAAATAAATTGCTGTCTTGCATAAAGTGTTCTCCCAGAGTGAAAATTGTGAGAGAGAGTATGAACAAACAAACCAGACTTTTGTACCATTGCCTATCGAACAATAGTCCCACTCCTGAAGTTTATCCAATTTTAAAACACTACCAACAGTTCTCCCTGAAAAAGTAATCAACAGTCTTATATGTGAGCTCCTAAATGTGTGCACACATGTAGGAGAAATATTCCTCTAACGCTGTCTGTTTCTTCCAGGTAAGGTCTATTCCAAGCACTTTGCATTTATTGCAGAAGCATATGGTTTTCCCAACTGCAGGCACTGCCCAGAGTCATCTCTTTTGTCTGCTCCAAGCGTGGGGTTTCGGGCTGGAGGGAAGAATCCCATGGGCAGATCCAGCCTCCTGGCTGTAACCTGGACCAGGAGGCTTTCATGCAGTTCTGGGAAGTGGTCAGATATTGCAGCAGTAACACCACAAGGTGTTATGAGGAGGAGCCTATATCCTAACATATTAAGTATTCTCCTTCAGTCTTTGACCTTAAGCCACAAGCCACTCTGCTCACCTGTGAGCTTGGCCTTCCTCTGGGTCCATAATAAATTTCATCCCCAAATCCATTCTGAGCAAGTTTTCTTTCTGGCTTACTAAACCAGCTCCTTGACATTGCTTATTCTCAGATGACATCTCTGTATCTTCTAGTCAACAACTTGCACAGGTTTCTCAGCAGATTCCTGCTCTCCACACCTTATTGCCTGCTCCATTTCTAGTCGCCTTCCGCCTCTATAACAGGAAAGTAGGAAGAAGGGGTGAAAAAGCAGCAAGTGGTGAAGAAACTATTTAAAAGTTAAGTAGCTAAACTATCTGTCAAAAAAGATGTTACATACGTGACCTGTTCTAAGTTTGAAACTTTCATAAATTTATAGTCCCAGAAAAAAACAATGCACTAGTTTAATCAAGGATTAGTATAAATTAGGGAAGGTAGTTGAAGACTGGCATAAACTATATAGAGCACACAAACAAGCAGGTATCATTTCCCTGTTTATAAAATAGGGAAACTGAACTTGATTTTGCCTTGTGCATCATAGGTAATAACACCCTCTTGGGTCTGACAGCGGGCATCGCTAGCAATCCAGTAAGAGGAAGAAATACTGCAGCTTGATTTTCAGTTCCCATGCTGAGTTGAAACACAAGCAGTTAGAAAAATCTCTGATTGACTTGTCAGCTGAGCCAATTTGATCTGGAAGTCACAGAGAAAGAAATGTATGGAAGCCTGCAATGTCATTTTTCCAGAGTCACTTTTTCTGACTACAAGCACACTTTAATTTGTCAGTCAGAGTCTCTCGGTCCCACATAGATATTGTTTCCCTGGAGACGAATCTTTTAAATAGCAGTTCAAAACACCAACCAGATTGGAAGAGAAACTCAATTAAATAAAAAAACATCTTGTTGCATTGGGGGTCTGTCCTAGTAAAAGCTTCTGGAACATGTATTTCTAGTTTCCCTAGATGCATGTCTAGGCTTTTTTATTTATTTGTTATTTTTTAGCCACTTACTGCTTTATTATAGGTAAGGATAAGCAAAGTAAGATTTTAGCTGATAATTTGATTATATTGATGTTTGCTATTTTTTATTATTAGCTAATGACTTGGATTAGTACTGTTTTTCAACCTTTATGTAATTTCATAGAATCATAGAATGGTTTGGAAGGGACCTTAAAGATCACCTAGTTCCAACCCCCCTGCCATGGGCAGGGACACCTTCCACTAGACCAGGTTGCTCAAAGCCCCGTCCAACCTGGCCTTGAACACTGCCAGGGAGGGGGCAGCCACAGCTCCTCTGGGCAACCTGTTCCAGTGCCTCACCACCCTCACAGGGAAGAATTTCTTCCTCATATCTAATCTAAATCTAACCTCTGTCAGTTTAAAACCATTACCCCTCATCCTATCCCTACCCTCCCTGATGCAGAGTCCCTCCCCATCTTTCTTGTAGCCCCTTTCAGCACTGGAAGGCCGCTATAAGGTCTCCCTGGAGCCTTCTCTTCTCCAGGCTCAACATCTCCAACTCTCTCAGCCTGTCCTCAAAGGGGAGGTGCTCCAGCCCCCTGATCATCTTCGTGGCCTCCTCTGGACCTGCTCAAGCAGGTCCATGTCCTTCTTAAGTTGGCGGCACCAGAGCTGGACACAGCACTGCAGGTGGGGTCTCATGAGAGCAGAGTAGAGGTGGAGAATCCCCTCCCTCGCCCTGCTGCCCACACTTCTCTTGATGCAGCCCAGGACACGGTTGGCTTTCTGGGCTGTGAGTGCACATTGCTGGCTCATAGGCAGTTTCCCATCCACTAATATCCCCAAGTCCTTCTCCGCAGGGCTGCTCTCAATCCATTCCTCGCCCAGCCTGTATTTGTGCTTGGGATTGCCCTGACCCACGTCCAGGACCTTGCATTTGGCCTTCTTGAACTCCATGAGGTTTGCCTGGGCCCACCTCTCCAGCCTGTCCCGGTCCCTCTGGATGGCACATCCCTTTCCTCCAGTGTGTCGACAGCACCACACAGCTTGCTGTCATCGGTGAACTTGCTGAAGGTGCACTCAATCCCACTGTTCATGTCACCAATAAAGATGTTAAACAGTGCTGGTCCCAACACCAACCCTTGAGGACGCCACTCGTCACTGCTCTCCACTTGGACATCAATCCATTGACCACAAGTCTTTGAGTGCGATCATCTGGACAATACCTTATCCACTTAGTGGTCCATCCATCAAATTCATGCCTCTCCCATTTAGAGACAAGGATGTTGTGCAGGACAGTGTCAAAAGCTTTGCACAAGTCAGACAGACGACATCACTTGCTCTTCCCTTATCCACCAGTGTTGTAACCCTGTCGTAGAAGGCCCCCAGATTTGTCAGGCATGATTTTCCCTTAGTGAAGCCATGTTTTCTGTCACCAGTCACCTCCTTATTTTCCATGTGGCCTAGCATGGTTTCCAGGAGGATCTGCTGTATGATCTTGCCAGGCACAGAAGTGAGACTGACTGGCTTGTGTGTTTCCCAGGTCTTCCTTTTTTCTTTTTTAAAAATGGGCGTTATGTTTCCCCTTTTCCAGTCAGCAGGAACTTCACCGTACTGCCACGACTTCTCAAATATGATGGATAGTGGCTGAGCCACTTCATCTGCCAGTTCCCTCAGGACCTATGGACGCATCTCATCAGGTCACACGGACATGTGCACCTTCAGGTTCCTTAGATTGTCTTGAACCTGATCTTCTCCTACAATGGGAGGTTCTTCATTATCCCAGTCCCTGTCTTTACCTTCTGCTTCTTGGGCAGTGCAGCTGGAGCCCTTGCTGGTGAAGACTGAGGCAAAAAAGTAATTGAGTACCTCAGCCTTCTCCATATCCCAGGTAACCAGGTCTCCCGTTTCCTTCCGGAGAGAGCCCACATTTTCCCTCGTCTTTCTTTCATCACCGATGTACCTATAGAAGCTTTTCTTGTTGCCCTTGATGTCCCCAGCCAGATGTAATTCTAATCAGGGTTTTGGCTTTCCTAACTTAATCCCTGGCCATTTGGACAAATTCTTTGTATTCCTTCCAGGCTACCTTTCCTTGCTTCCACTTTGTAGGCTTCCTTTTTGTGTTTGAGTCTGTCCAGGAGCTCCCTGTAATTTAAACCATTCACTTATTTAACTTCTTGACAATGGTTTTATTTGTACAATGTTGTTTCTGCTATTTGAATGAGAAACTTTTAGAAGACAACAAAATTATAGAATAGTTAATCTTAACTACATGGTTTTTAGACCGAACCCAGCTGAAGAATACTGTTGGACTGGAATCCTCTAGTCCAACATCAAGAGACATTGTATCAAGAGATCCCCAAACCACATGATTCACTCTCAGAAATTCTCCAAAGTATGAGTTTTGAGAAAACCAGAGATTTCTTATCATGTAATACAACTCAAACATAATTCTGTGTCAGCAAACATATAATTTCCATACATAGACACCATTCCCAATGATACCTTTAAAGAGAAATTTTTTTATGAAGATGGATATGCTTATGCTTGAAATAGAGCTCTTTGGAATTTGAACCCACATTAATAAAAACTCAATTTTTCACTTCCAGTCAGCTGTGCAGCAGTTGCCGATGGAAAGAAAACAGTAAATCACTTTCAGGCACTATTACTTGAAGCAATGATAGGCTGTTTCTAAAAGTTAAACTTCTGTAGCCATAAAAGCCATTTTCATAAAAGCAAGTGTAATTAAACCTCTCTTTTCTTCACACATTCAAGTACAATTTTCTCCTTTACCTGTAATGTTAGCAAGCTAAATTTGGTGCTGATTTCCCAAACAGATTTACCATAAACACATCTTACCCATCCCAAGAAATAGTAAAATAGAAAATAATTTTTTTTTTAAAAAAAGGTAAACTGAAAGCCTAACCACTCTTTTTTCTTGCTGTGGCATTTTATAAGATGTAGGATGTTCTACACTGCTGTGCTGGGCAACAAGTGCAGTCTCCCATGATTTGCTCACATCATGGATTAAAATCAGGTCTCCATATTGCTGAATGAAGACTTATTTGCACAAAGTAGACTGGGGACTAAATAGGAACAAGGGTAAGTTTTCCTTATGCCAGTCAGTCATGTAATCCACTTAATACTTGTCTTCAAAGCCTTGCCAAATCTACCATCTCTTAACATTACAAATGATCAGCACTGTTTGCTGTGGCATTTTGTTACACATTTGGGAGCCAACACTCATTCTCACTGTTGAGAAATGGATCTAAAGAAACACCAAATATATGGAGGATTCTCCCCTTCCTTGCACCAGACTAAAATCAAGAAATACTTTCACCTTTGGGCTGACAGCCACAGTGGATACTGACCAATATAGATCACAGTTTATCCATGCAAAATTAGTGAGATGTCAACTATTTCTTCTCTATTGCACCACAGCAGATCACACACATTGAGGAAACATACTGCCTCATTGGCTTTTAAATAGCAGAAAGAAATAGTATCACATGGCTTTGTTAATGCCAGTATTTATGGGAAGATGAAACATAAGAATCTGTAAGGACTGGTTTCCTTTAAAGATACTGTCAAGACAACAGAAAAAAATTAGTACTTAATCTTGAAAAAAAAAAAATTGTATTTAAAGCCAGTTTCTTTACATGACTGGGCTACGGGTTTTCAAAGAAAATTTAGAGCACTAAAAGGCTAAAACTTTGTACAGTGCCTAGCACAAAGCAAATTACAGATACAGGTGAGGATTTATATATTGCTTAGTTTGAATTGCTCAAATGAAGTGTTGGATCTGAAGTTAAGAGCATTTGGTATTACTTAAATAATATTGAGAAAAGGGTGGAGTTATGACAACAGTCTTGTGCTAGACATTTAGTAGAGAACAACATATATAATGCAGACAATTTCTGTCTAGTAATTGCAATACCATTATTATGTTCATCGCTTCAACACAAATAGAGTAAGTTCACCCACACGCTCTAGATGAAAGTTTATTAAATGCAAGATAAATGGATTAATAGGACCTGACTTCACCATTTAAAAATAACCTAATTATTCTTCATATGAATGCTGATCTCCAGAAACAGCATTTTTATGATTAAATTAGTTCTACTATTTTTATCATACAAAAGTATGTTAAATTATTCCTGAAAACATTAAAATTACTTCAAAGTAGGAGGGGGGCAATATACTTTGTTTTTAACTGAACATAAAGGATATAACATATCTGGATATAACATATCATTTATGGTTAAGGCCTTACAGATTTTTCAACAAGAGCAGCAGTGAGCAGCACAGTAAATAATGGAGAAGATAAGTAAAACTGGTGGGGCCTGATCTAACATAAGGCAAGAACTGGATGCTGTGACAGACCTCTCCAGTGAACACAATGGGGTTTCCAGACAGCCTCCTCCAGCAAAAGTGGTCTGAACCCCCATCTAGATAGGTTTGATTCTTTATAATGTCTGTTTATTCCTACTTCTTCTAACAACAAAATCATGAGAACATACCAGGCCCTTGCTAAAAGAACCTAGAGATAAAGAGATTGAACACCTTAGAAACCAGTGAGTGAAACCAGCACTTATTTCCCAAGGCTCTCTCCGGCTGGATTCACTCCCTTCCTACAGGCTTTGCACCGTCTAGGAAAGCAGACAGTGTCATAGCAATGTATTCAAAATCAGCCACTGCCTCTGAAGTTGCTGGGTTTAAGGCTAATGCAATACAACTGTAAATATTCTAAGGTTTGAAGTGGAACAGCAATGCTGGGAAATTTTGTTACTGCCCATTTTTCTCATCTGTTGTGGTCTCAGGGAAACATGCAAATAAAATACAGAAGCAAGAGATTAAGCTGGAATTCCTCCATTTAGATCCACACATACTTGCTTGGATATTGCTACCTTCCACATGCAGAAGATACATAGCTTTCATTATGCCACTAGGAAAGCAAAAATGTGGTTAAGCATTAACACATTGATAGTTGGTTCTAGAAATCCAAACTCACCTCTGGTAGGTTTACATAAGGTGATAATTAATAAAACTAGCTTTGAAGCATGCTGGTTGACATAGTAGGATAATGCTTCATAGTGCACTGGGCACAGAAACAAGGAAGCAGGCATAACAGAAAATATTTTCAGAGCAACTCCTAATTGAAGAACAGTACAATTTTTTTTCCCTTAATTCACATTTTTTAAATGGAAGAAAAAATATGCCCTTCTAATATAAAACAATTTAAGGATATTATTTCAATTATACAGATTTATTACAGACTCGGGCTCCACCCCATTCAGCTGAGGGAACAGTGCTGAAAAATGAGATGGCGTGTTGCCAGGAAGGGTGACCTGAATCAGTGGATAGCCGGGAAGTCTAACTGCAATTGTTAAGCAAATAATTCTCAGGCAAGATTTCCTGCACAATCTTCAACTCACTAAGTTTAGATGCAGAAATCTATTCCTTTGGCCTTTATTCTCTGAAAATTCATGTGGGCCTTGAAACTCAGTCATAGCTCACTGAACCTCTGGTGAGCTGAATTAGCATCAGGATCAGCATCTTTCCTCCAGCTGACTGCATAAGAAGCTGTCAAGAGAAGCACTCTCCCTCCTGGCAGTAATTCCTTTTGGAGTGCATTTATTCTTTCAAGGAAGACACCAAAGAGACAGCCAGTATATTATAGAGCTACAAAAAGAAGCAATCTGTCTTAATAGCTAGGGAAGTTGTGATCAAAAGCAAAAGTCCGATTTTTGAACCCTCCTTCAAAATTACTTCAGTTATCTAACAGTGCAGGACAACTAAAATAGGTGATGTTATCCATTATTCCAATGTCATTTACAATATAAACTTTTTTAAAAATCATGATATCAGGAGAGGAAAAAATGAAGGGAGAGGGGACTGTATTGCATAAAACCTGAAGAAAAAATGTCTTTTTATCATTACCTAAGCAGGCGATTTTTACTGGTTAGAAGATGAAAATCCTAACAATTATAGGTTTTGATCATCTGATAGTATTTTATATTCTACTGTAACTTTTTAAATTACTAGAGTCGTAATTTATACATCCTGACTTTACTCAAAAGCACTAGATGTAGCAATGTACAGATTTTTATATATATATGAAAATAATTTTTGACCCAAAAAGTTTAAATAAATGCTGCACTCCATTTGGAAATAAATAATTTGTTATTTTTACCTTTTTAAAAAATGATGGAAAAAATGTAAAACAGTATTCAGAACAGCACTGACCATTTAGAATTACAAAAAATTGCTAAGTACCACCACAAAACTGGGCAAAAAAGAACCCTTCTTGTAATATTCTTTGAAAATAATAAAAATTCCTCCTAATCCATGCTGAGAATCCATTTGGTGAAGAACAGCTTGATTAATATTTACGTATTTGAATGATCTTTATGAACCTGAACAACAGTGAGATTCAATTCTCACCTCCACTGACATCTAAAATTTATGCTGGCAACATTTTGGCATAATCTTTAAGATATTGAACAAACATGCCCCAAGACAAGTCCTGAGAGATGTCTATTCAGGAAAGAATAATCTTTGTTTTATCAAAATAAATAAACAATGGGTTTGGGGGAAGGGGTGTTTCTTATCATTGCTGCCCCCTCCTCTCTTTTCACGTAATTATTTTTGAATGATAAACCTGAAACTTAACTCATATGCTCATAAATTAGGAGATTTGAGGGAGGACTTTGCCTTCCCTCAGCTCTGCCTGTCATTTTCCTGTCACTAAATCTTTACTTTCATCCACACTGACACTGATCAACACCGGAGAAAAAAAAAAAAAAAAAGAAGAAAAACCACAATTAACTTCAATATGCCTTGGACAAAGCCCAGAAGCAGCAAGTCTATCAAGCCCAGAATTCCCTTTTATGCCCTTGGTCAAAATCTCTCTCTCATATCCCCACTATTTAATTTGTCACTTTCCAAAAACTGTTTTGTTTCTCAAATTTTGCCCAGGCACGCACTACCTTCGCTTTTTCAGCCCTTTGAAAGCATACTGTCAGATATATGGTGAACTATATAGATCTTTGGGGAGTCTCTAACTTCTTGGCTTTCATTGCAAAACCCTTCTGCAATGTACTTTGAATACCCAGAAGATCAGCATCTCTATCAGAAAAATACCCAAACAAACCAACAAAACAATCCCAACATAAAAGGACAAAAAAAAATTTGAAGAAAAAGGTACTCAGTGATCTATTTCCAATAGGGAACTGAGATATGTTCTCGTATTGACAAGGGATATGGTCCTGTTTCTGTGAAGAGAAATTCAGAGCAGAACCTCCACTTAGGTACCTTGCCTCATCCTCCAGGGAAACCTTTCTGACTTCATTGAACATAAAAGAGTCTATACAGGAGACTAGCCAAAAATGAGGCAGAAAGAATACTATCCGCAGGGAATTTGTAAAAATTACTAAAGACACAGGTTGCAAAAAAACTGCTCAGAAAACTCTGAATTCAATTCAGATTTCAATAGAATATTCAAAATGAATTTATTTTGGATTTACTGTCCCCATAGAAAAGGAAAAAAGATACATTTAGGTCACACACTTGAAAGACTGGATTATTTTCCTATATATAGCATGAAAATCAGAGGGATAAAACACTTAAGAATTGTTTAGTAGAAACTTCTCATCTTAGAAGTTGACAGAAAAGTTTAATATCAACTACTCACTAGAAAGGAAATTTCTCAAGAGATTAGATGAACAATTGCAAAAATAACGTGCTGTATCTACACAGAATTATATCCTGCTTTAAAATACATATGCAGTGAGGATTATCATTATTACCATTATTATTGGATAAAAAGAGTGATAATAATATAAGAAATGGTATTTCCTCTGTGAGTAATAAGGAAAAAAATGTATGTTCTCTATGCGTATTACAGAGGGCGGAGGAGGGGCAAATCTGAAAATCAGTGAGGAAAGGGAAGAGTTGCATCTAGTTTGATTTATGCCTGCTCTTCTTTTTATGTGTAGCCTGGGGAGTCTCATGATGATATGTAATGAGTCAGGGTGAAATGTGTGTAAATAAATGCACTGCCAATTTGTGAAGGCTCTTTAAAGCATCTTTTTTTATACACTCCATTCCAAATTGCATTTTCTGGGGGAGAAATGGGAGACATCACGAAAAGACAGAGCTGACATAGTAAGAAAAATCTCCACTTTCATTCCATTTCTTTTCTTGACTTTGCTTTTTCCTTTTTTTTTTTTTTTTTTTTAAGAAGGAAAACTATTGTCCAATATTTCATCCTGATGCAATAATAACCAGGTGGACAAAGTTCAAGATTAATACCTTTGACAGATCTCTGTATACAAGAAAGTAGCATGAAGAAACAAGTAGCATTCCTTCTCCTCCCTGGAACTAGGGAACTCCATGGGATAAATACAGTGTTAGTTTTACTGGCAAAACACCAGAATACCTTTCCTCCTTCTTTTTTCCCCTCTTCCTAGCCCCTCCAATTTGCAATTCACTTTGTTTTCCTAGAATATTTAGTGTGAGTGTTCAAGCAGCTCCTTCCCTGGCCAAGGAGAATATATAATATCCTAAACAATGTTCTTCATTTATGGAAAAGGGGAAAAAAAACCCAACCAACCACCCACCCACCAGGAGTTCCAAAATCTAACTTCCTGCACAAGAAACAGAACAACCCTGAATTGTTCTATATCTTCAAGTACCCTTAATTACAAGGGGTAGCAGAACTGCAAGTTTCCTAGGTTATGGTAAATTTTTATTCAACCATAGTCAGCTAAGGTAGCCAATCCAGCATTTTTTACTAAGACAAACTAGTAATATCACTAATAAAAAAATAAAGAAACATTCATCCACCCTTATTTTTAATTTTAGATTTTCCCCTCTCCCAGTCCTCAGTCACTGAAAAATAAGAAAATGTCTGGAAGATCTTACAATACCAACCTGAATTATAATGTGCTGTAATTCAGTCCCCAGAAAAAAACAATCCCTTCTCCTTTATAATGTTGAGATTTATAATGTGTTCTTTATATTTATTTCCTTTTATTCTAACATTCTTTCCAAATGCGTTCCTTCCAATCATGAGGAAATTTTTAATAATTTACAAGACTTAAAGAATAGTGGTTTTAAGAACCAAAAGCAATATTGTGAAATTCAAAATAAAATTACAAAAGCTGTCACTTACACACAGAAAGGTGTGTGCATATATATGTAACAGCATTCTTTTGCTATATGAAATGTTATATATGCCTAATAATCTTCAGCTTCTGATGGAAAAAACTACTAAAATCAGTTATGGTATTTAATAACTGGTAGGTGAGAGTACAGTGCCACAAATTCCTAGGAGTTCAGGAGCTCCTTTATTAGTTTCAAATTACCAGTTTACAGACTTATCACTCTAGGGCATCCCTACCCAAATTCTAGCCTTCACTCACTACCTGGTGAAGCTCAAAATGAATTAATGCAAGCTAAAATTCTGCCATGACTTTGTTGCAATTATTGCTATTCACTGGAGATAATGCACCTGAAATACTTGCTACTTCTGCCTGAACTTACTTGCATTTGCTGAGAAAGCTGCTAGGAGTTGCTTGAAAAGAAAATCGAAGTCAACTGTATTTTTATGAATCAACGTGTTGCCTATCTCTCAGAAATCTTCATTATCTAAGGAAATTAGAACAAGTAGCCTTCTTAGTGGGTAAGTACCTGTTCTGCTAATGTACTGGAAACACTATTGATTTTAATCGATAAGAGTGACTAATACATCATCATCATCCAAAAGTAAAAGGCATTTTCCTCTATGAAAATAAACACCTTTGTGTGAGCTCACTGTTTATCTTTTGATAAATGTCTCTGCTGTCCTTCTGTACTTATCACTCGAGAAAGAGGAGACCATTACCTGCAATAGCATCCAATTCCCCTGACATTATTATCACTTGCACCTCCTCTGTCTTACACCTCTTGGCTCTTTCACCACCTTCATGTTTGGAGTAGTATTTATCAAAGGAAGCTGGAAATTACCAGTGTCTCAATTTTGCTTTTCATCTGATTCATGAAGCACTTCTCAATGTGAAACGCAGTTCATGAATTGCTGGAGAGCCAGCAGAAGAATAGTAGTGCATCTATTTCCATACAAATGGCCTCATTACTATGCAGACTTGGGATAATTTATAAGAAGGGATTCTTGCCTGAAAACAGGGGTCCTGCTGGCAATGTCCTTCTGTTTATACACAAATAAACACAATTTCAAAACTGTTTAAGAAATATAACTTTTAAATCAGTAAGGTGCATCTCACTTTGACCCACAACAAAAGCACTTATTAAGTGTGGAGCTTTGGCAGACAACAAGGGGCATTTTAATACTAGCATGCCATTTTTTCACCACTTTATAAAGCAGTGAAACCATATCCTGAAGAAAGACATAAACGGCAGTTTTAAGAAGGTGTGAATATCAAAATAAAACATGTTTAAAATGCACAGAGATAAGACATAAGATAAAACATATCTAAAATAAAGATTATTTCTATAATCGCACTTAAAATCAACATATTTACAAGAAGAAAGCTGTCATCATCTCCACTTATAAGGTTTTGTCTGCCTGTTAATGTTTGCTGGGTTTATGTTTCATCACCTATTATTTAGAAAGGTTTTACCCAGAGATTACACAGATGACTGAGTTTAAGCTTCCTTTAGATTAAAAGAAAAATGATTGCATATTCTCCAAAAGTTTCTGGTTTACAACCTCTATCTCACAAAAGTACATTGCAAATATCAAAGAAACGAGTTTGTGTGAGATTCTGTTGCAATTTTCCTACCCTAGTCAAACAACAAAATGTGTCACAATATTTTGCTGATATTAGTTATTTCCTGCACTTTAATTTCACAGGTGAAATGTTCTGAACTGTATTCCCAGTATAGCTATACCAAAAAAAAGAAAAAAAATCTCCTCCTTTTTCAAATGGTTCTGAAAGAGAAATAAAGATTCAAAAAAGTAATCTTTTGTAGATACATCCAACTCAGTCTCTTACAGGGAATGAAGAAGGTCCTTCTCAAAATTTTACCCAGCAAATAGAAAAAAATCTTAGTTTCAGGAGAAAGCAAAATTATGGAACGTGAAAGAAACATTTATTTCTTTTTAGCTTGCTTACTTGAGTACAACTATTTATAATTGTAAGTGCTGTGAGGACACAGTATGGCAAAGCTGCTCCTGCTCAGCTATTTCACTTTGTGTGCACAATGCTTAATTTCGAATTTAATTGTAATTTGAATGATGATTTAAGCAGATGGAGAAAATATGAGTGCTACGTGGGATGAGCAAAACATTCAGAGACCATGTAGAAGGAGAGCAGCACTGGCACAGAAGGGAAGAACACAGATCCCCTGCCCTTATCCTTTTCCTGTGTCAAGAGGAGTGCAGGAGGACTAACTGGCATACACAAGTTGTTTCAGATTATTTTGTTACTTTCTCTCTAGAACGTTAAATATTCTTCGTTAACAACTAGTGTAACATCAACATACCTTCCTCAGATGTACTGTTAACTTCACAGGGATGTTTCACCCTGCCACATCCTTTGGACACTGTCTGAAGCCCCAGTACTGCTGGGGACCAACCCCACTCCATAAGGCTGGAAGTTGTTTACAAGCACTATACTGAAACACTGACTTCATACCAGTTTTCTCTGCAATCTTGGGTTTTTCACATTAACAAGTCTCCCACCTGTTAAAAATTACTATCTCCAATGCCAGCGTTGAACAAATTAACAGAATTATGTATTCAGTTACAAACCACTTATTGTACCAGCTGAAGGGTAAAATTCATTATGAATGTCCCTACTCACAGTATAAGTTCTTAAAATTAAATGGAAAAAGTACATACAGTTTAATTTCAAAACATGGGAGCAGATTTTTTCTATGATTCTGCTATTGAATATACTTACATTCCATATTATATTTTCCATTTTAATTTATCCTTCATTGATAGTTCCTCAAATGGCAATTTCTGACACTTTTACAGCAAGGTTTATTTATTAATTATAAATTTACATGTAGATATACACAGACTGCCCCCCCCCCCCCCAAAAAAAAAAAAATAAAAATCCTTAATTATCTGGGAAGGACCACCAAACCAGAACAAAACTCATTGCTCACATTAGCAGCAACATGTTGCCAAATGACAGTCTTTGAGCAATCAACTATATTTTAAAGAGATATCAAAGAAAAACTTCATTTCAAAACTCAGTTCTCCTCAGCATTACTTAAAACCAGCAAACTATAGACTGAATTTGTAGGTAGGACCCATTTGCTAAATATAACAAACTGAAGATATTATATAAACAAAAAAGGAAACGTCAAGGCCTTTTGGAAATCCGGACTTCTCTGAAAATATCTACCTTTTATGAGATAGTTGCATATAGGAAGGGACACGTGACAGTTTCCACGAAAGTTAGGCATGGATGGAAATGACAGGGAGAAAGAATTATTAAAAACATGAATCCCCAAAACATCAAGTTTAGAATAACAAGCTAGTTCCAATTTAGCCACCGAATTGCTACGGTAGCACAATACTTCACATTTCCACCTCACAATGGAAGTGTAACCTTACCAGAACAGCTAACCAAATAACAAAATCCAAAGCAGTAATTGTTTTAATGGAAGTATCAAGTAGCAGCTGGAAATCCTGATCTCAGGCTCATGTCCTAGGCATAAATTTTTTCCTCTTTTATTAACTATTCAAAGTCATTAATGCTCATCAGGTTTGCCCTCATTCAAAATTTCAGTACCTCGGACACTAAAGGTATCGAGTACGCGTGATCCACAAACTGGGACATTTGTGAGGGGGAAAGCAGTAGGGAAGGCTCCTGTGTGAGCAGCTCGGACCACTGACAGCCCCATATACTGATACATTAAAAAAACTGAAATTCAGCTAACAATTTTTCAAAGTTCAAATTTCAGAGGGTCATGATTCTAGTATTAAATTCAGCTTGATTGTAAACAATACATGCCTGTGAAGATTGTAAGCAGCACTGCTCACTGAAGAAGCGTTGAAATATTGAGATAATTTTAACTCTGAGAGATGTTGGGAAACATAAACCCATACAATTTATAAATGCTCCCAATGGCCGAGTCTGCAGAATTGTTGTAGCTGAGCATATACTATCAAGAAACAAAAGAAAATGGATTGTATTTATGAGACACAGCAGCCTTCACATACTTTTCTTGAAACTACTTGTTCTTGGCCTAGAAGCCTTTGTAAATGTTGTGATAAAGTAAGTGCCAGAATAGGGAGCAGTCATGCATGTGATAGGAAAATTCACTAGCGTGGCAGGGGAATATATATGAATGCTTGCATTTGTTTGTTTGCTTGTTCATACTTTTTACAGCAGAAAGACATTATATTGGATGCTCTGAAACACTTCTAAAATATGCAGGATTTTACAAAATATTTTCATAATTATAAGGAAGAAATGTTCTGCTTTCTTTTAAGAATGATTACAGGAAATTGGTCATGGCAATTTAATATCCTGTGTTATGTGGCTTCATCTCTCCCCATTCTCTGCTAACCTGCTGGAAAAGGTTGCTGTTGATTTATGCTTTTGTTTGTGAATTACGCTGTAGAGTATCAGAAGCAATAAGAGCTGGAAAATTGCTTCTTACAGTCAATGACCTCCTTGTAGTTTACTTCCTTATTTTATCATAATGGAGACATATTCACATGATGGAGATTTCCCTACCAAAGAGAAGGCTCTGATCCTTGACCTTAATGACAATGTTTTTCTACCTGCTCAAAGCATTACCAGTATTTTAGTGACAGCCAGCTTCGAGCAGAGATTAAAATAGGGTTTGTTATTCACTGATAAAAGTGCAGTCTACTGAAATAACTACTGCTGTTAAGAAAACAATGGTTTATCCTTTAGATTACAGTACCTCTCTCATATAAGCTTTCATTTCTCTTCGCTGGCTAATTCATCTTCTAAACAGGACCAGCACTACTTGATCACCACTGTTAAGGCTATTTATTTGCACCTCAGAATGAAATAGAAGTATCTAATAAGGGCCCAAAGACTTCCGAAATCAGTGGGAGGCTTTTCCTCAACTCCAGGAGGATCTGATCAATCTCTATACACACGGAGTAATTACATTTTTCAGATGAGGTACAGAGGGCCTTCTTCTCCTGTCGCCGAAACTCATGTAAATGAGGATTAACGCCATCGCAGTTGAGCTAATGGAATTACATTGCTATATGTGACAACCAAATCAGGCACTCAGCAGGGGCACTTTCTGGGTAAAGGCTGAAAGTCAGTCCATGAAAAGACAACATACAGATGCCTCACATCACATTTTCTGTGAGCGTAAGCACTTGTTACTAACGACAGACTGAGTGCTGTAGTGCGTACAGAGATGTGGTCAGCTAGTTAGCATCAAATTGGGCATCCTGAATGTGGCCGAGTCATTTAGCATCATTAATTGATTGTTCACAAATACAATATTTCTAGAAAACAGCATGAATCTGTTACAGAAGTAAGCTTCCTTTTCTAAGCCCAGCTCAGGATTCCCTCCTTCCTAAGGAAACAGAACCTATAAATTCCCATTGTCCATCATCCTCCATCCTGTAATTCTCCAAACACCAAACTTCTCATCCACTCCTAAGAGCCAAGGTCAAGCCTATCTGACACTGGGGTAGTGTTAAGCTCCCAGGTTTGTCAGAAGAGGTGGCATGAAACGACCAAGGAGAGAGACAGATTAATACTCCCACTGAAGAAGTGTTTACAGAGCAGATTCAACCATTATTAAGAGATTCCACACAACAGATGGCACTGGAGAAAATCAAGCGTCATGCATTCTGCCACTTACAGAAATACTTGTTAAATAGGATACAGAATAGTGGCTAATGAAGATAACACGTAAGAGAGCATTATTCTGCTCTAAGGCTTGATTTTACTGGGAGGGAGCATTTCCATCTATCCCAGGCTGCTATTTTTTTTTTTTTACAGAATTTCTTTGATGCTTTTTTCTTTTAACACGTTTTGTTCTGTTACCTTGATGATATGGCAGTAAACAGTGGAATGAGATTTCTCCTAGGTTTCTTGACAAATTTCATTCCCTAAAAAAAACAACTGAGGTTGAAAAGTCAGTTTTCTTTGTCTTCCTTACTGTGCCACTCCAATTAGAGCCTCTCTCTGTTGATGAGTTCTTGCTTGTCTCATCTTGTTAGATGTTGTAGTCTTCACACTAAACATTTTTATATGCAGAGTTTTGATGTCTCCTTAATTTAAATACCTATTGTCTTCCTGCAAATTTAATAACCTATTATTCAGTCATGTTCATGCTTGTTTTATTCAAATTTTTGTATCTTGGTTTACAGATAATCTCAGGTAGCACAGGAAGATAGACTAGAGTAAAAGCAAATGTTCAGCATTGTTTTGTGGGTTTGGTTTTTTTTTTTTTAATTAAAATAGTAAGGATGAAATTGCTGTATATGAAAGTAGAAAAGAACAGCAGAAGTTCCACTCCCCTCCCCCAGCCTAGGCCACCAGGCCAATCTGATAAACACGTATCAATTACTGTATAGAATAAGATATATATGCACAGGGCTGATGAGTTTACCCTCTGGTTATGGCTCTCCAGCTTCAATTACTAGCTAATCCCTATAAGTCCAGAACAAATGAAAAATGGCAGTGACCCAGTGAAAACCCAATTTTAGAAATGACATTCAAAAAGTTTCAATAGAAGGGAAGAAAAATACTTGCATCATAAAGTAATTTAGGTCCTGGATGTTAAGAAAATGTCTTGGGAGATACAGGTTGTAATTCTTAGAATTGAAATAGGAGCAAAAGTTAGGTCCCCCACTCTGAAAGCATGTGGCCATCATGAAATATCTACAACTCAATGAGATGGAGTTCCCTCACAGAGGTGGCACGTTCTGAGATTTCTGACTGAACTCCTTCATCAAGGGTCGCCTACAATTCCAGATCCCACCTGGATTTGGGCTTTCAGAGGGAACATGAAGATAAAGGAAGGAGTAACTCCAGATTCCTGTATCACAGTAAAATAGTAAAGTGCCTATGCAATGAGAACAGTAACAAACTGAAGATTTCCTTGGACATGAAATAAAATTCTTCCTGCTTACATGGTTACCTCCTACGCAGCCTCCATTCAGCCATCAAGGTTTCCTGTTGGACCCAGGCAAAGATTACTGTTCTCTCAGGACAGATGCTTCAAATGAGAAGAGAACTTCAAGGAGATCAAAGACATACTAAAATAAGGATAAATACCTTCTGAATCTTATGTCTCCTTTCCACTATAATCAAGAATTTTCCAACAAGTTGCCACACTGCTGTAGAGAGCAATGGAAATAGCCAGAAGACCACAAAATTCAAGCCAAGTGGAATGTACAATCACAAAAGCACAATCACAAATGTACAATCACAAGCACAAAAATGTTATTGCTGCGATACAACTAGATCACCACCACCACGCTCACAGCAAGGGATGCAAAGGCACTAGCACACCAGTTCTACTGGACTATTTTTCCAATGATTAGGTTTCCCATTACAAAGCAGAGGAAATTATGTTTTTACTATCAATAACATAATCGATTACGATGAACAACTGCAACACGTTAGAATAGGATTTATTTGAGGACTTACTGCTAATTACCATCCAGAAGCTTTATCATTCAGCAGAACTCAAAGGAATTCATTGCATTTATCACAGGGCAGAGGTGAAACTTAGGGGTTTAGATGAGGAACTGTGTCCATGGCAATAACTAGAAATTAAATTAAATCAGTCTTAAAGTTCTCTTTCTGAAACAATGATAGTTTTGTCTGTCTTATCTCTTTCTTTCATCACCCAGCAGCTGTTTTTAGAGACACTTCCATTTTATAAACACATGAATATTTCTTACTTGTTCTTATTATGATTATTTTTTCTCTATACTCCTGTAAACTCTTTAATACTCCAACAATAAAGAATATTTCATTTGCAGTCCTTCTCTGAGCAGAATAAAGCCATTCCTGAGACTTACCTCTTCTTATGTAAAGCAACTACTGATTACATACATCCGAAAAGACCATCTATTGATGTCCTCCTGTAGTGCATAATTGTCCAAGACAGTTAAGTGGCATCACAGGGTCTTGAAATTGATATGATCTTGAATTTTTTCTGCCACTAAAAGGGATAGCAACATTTTTATTGTTAATTTTTTTCACTGCTCTTTGTGTCTTTATTGAGCTAAATATTAGGATAGACAGAAGGATTTTATGTTCTCAAGATAAAACTTCCTTTTATTCTAATGAGGCAGTCTGTTTTTTGAGGAAAGGAAATGCACATTTCTGTGAGGTATTACAGCCAGCCAAGCTCCTACAATGCAAAATATTAGGACATTCACAACATTTTGTAAAATATGGCATACATTTCTGTTTCTCGTAAACAGACTTTAATTCGGCTCGCTCTCTACCAATGGACAGTGGGTGTCTGGGCTTTCAGGAAAAACAAGAAAAATGCAATCTGGATAGGTTTTAAATGTAACTTGTTTTAGTTCTATTGAAAGCAGCCTGGAAGAAAGGAAGCTGAACAGCGTTCAAGAAGACTGTCTACTTTTAGAAATTTTTTGCCAAACACAGAAGACAAGAAAGCTTTTGCTGGAAGCAGACAGAAACCAGAACTTTTCCCCTGCAGCAGACCTTCCTACAGAGATATGTATATATCTGACAGGTTTTGACAAACTGTTGAGAACCCTGTTGCTGTCTAGGAAAGGTCATCTCCTACAAGCATGATCACCACTGCTTTCAGCTTTCTGCTGCATGCTACAACTGTTGTGAGGGTTCATAACCTGAATTTTCATTATGCACTGCACATGTAACTCACATCCCTTCAGTGTATTTCACTCCTCACCCAGGGAATGGGTCAAACAAAGACATACATTTTTGCTTTAAAACTTACAATAATTACATTTATTTCATTAGTGACACATCAGTGTTCTGTCAGTGATTCATCAACCATGTCTGACAATTCTTGTTTTATTCATAACATTTTTTTTTCCCAGTCTTGTCCCTTTAATTGTTCTCCTCTACTGAGAGGGGGATTTCCTACCCTAGAGGGTAAATTCCACTTAATAATACAGAGTTCACAGCTGCTTGGGTCACATGCAGTCAGGAGCAGATGGAGCATGTTGTACCCTGGCTTTCCACCAATATAAATTTAGGTCTCACATCTGCCATCTCCTCCTCATCTCTGACATCATCTGCTTCAATCCTCCTTCCTAGCTTCTCCATCCCAACGGCTGATTCTTCTTTCCTATTCCTAAAATGACAGGATAATGGGGACTGCCATAGTAAAGCATAAGGATGTTTTGCCAGCTTTATGCCAAGAGCAAGATTGCCCAGTCAGCAGTTTTGTGCCTGCTACAGGGTCACTTATTCTGCTCCAACAGCATAAAGACGTCACAGAAAATCAGAAATTCAGGCCTTCCATGGCTGCATGACAGCAGGAATTTAGAAGGTTGTATTAAATTTGCTGTAATGAGGATATTTCATAACATCAGATAAACTTCTGCATCTAAAAAAGTATTCAGAAACATGAACTTCAACTTAGCTCTCCCAGTCTACATTCCCTCTCAAGACACAGAAAGCAATGAGTTCCTCTAGGAAAGGGTTCAGAGTCAGGTTTTAGTTGAAGCTACTCTGATGGCTCTTAATTTTAGCTATAGCCTTCTCATTCAATGAGCAAGAAGATCCAGGGAGAGCAGTTTTCTCAAAGTTAGCTGCTAAGAATAACTTCTCCCACTCCACACCAAAGCATGATAGAAGCTGTGTTCCAAAACACCTTTGTAAACTATGCCTTTAATTTCAGTATTATCTAATACAATTTTAAAACACTATATGAATTTCACTAAAAGATGCAATCCCTCTTGGACTCTTTTGGTCTTCTGAAGTTCTACTGTTGTCAGGTATCTTAAGCCCAAGATTTCTTAATATTGCCAGTAACTGCTGAACATAAATCTTCCTTTATTCATATGCAAATCTATGCAAATACCAGTTTATGGATTGTGCACTGTGTATGCTGTGATGGGCTGATTACAAGAGCAATGGCTATTGATTTTAATGTTTCTTGGAACCATTCTATCATACAAGTTCAGGGAATTTTGTTTTTTTCTTCCTATTTCAGCTTTCTCTTATGTAAAATGGTATAATAATTATAATCATACCATTTTTCACTTTCTGTACACAGGAGAGAAGAACCTTGGCAACTATTAAATTGATATTAGTATTACTGAATAAAAGCAGTACTAAAAAGATCACATTTTTAGAAATTAATGGGATTTCTTGATGCATATCTAGTTTCTGTCATCATAGCATAATTACCAAAACTTCATTTTATTAATGAACAGCACAGAAATGTTCAAAAATAAATATTTTTATCTCATTTCAAGTCCTAAATCAATGAAGACTAGAAAAAAATAAACAGCTAGGAGACTTTTTGTGGGGCCTGGTATAGCTTTCTTCTTATTGTTATATACTGGAATTTTATTAAGCTATTTTGTATTTACATAAATTTGTTCTTCCTGAGAACATAAAGTTCCCTTTTTGTAAGCAGAAAAAAAAAAAAAGAACATGGTAAAAAGGATAATCTAAAATAAGGCATTTGGTGGGTTTAGTTGAGTGGCATAGTTATCTCTGACCTGTGTTTCCAGTTGTGCAGTTATGATGTGATGCCCCTATTGTAATCATAACCTCATGGGAAGGAAACATAGTAGTAGACCAATCCTACAGGCATATTTGAGAAGACCAAGGTACTCCTGCTGCTAAAATTGTCTTCAGAGACTTTCCACTTATGTGCGAGATGCGTCCAGCTGACTGCCCAGGAGACAAGTAAGGGAATTTCTTCTGGGACTGCAACAGCTGGATGTTAAAATTCGTAAGTCAGGCTATGACTTACAAGGCAACAAGCTGTCCCTGGCAAAGTGCTCCTTCCTGCAAGCAGAAAATTATTTAAGTAATGAGTTTAAGTCCCAGCTCCCAAATTTGCCTCCTTCCCAAAGGTGTAACATCCAATGCACAGTGAAATTAAATCAGTACAATTACAGGCTGGTATAATAATAAATATTATTCAAAATTAGAAAGGTAAGTCCCAAAGGACTCTTTTAGCATAAGAACAAGCATTCCTCTAAGTTTTCTTGAGGTCCCTAGCCTGGGGATATGCTTGCAAGTCAACAATGTCACTGACCTCTTGAGGAAAACAAAACAAAACAAAAACCCAAACAAACAAAAAAAAACCCAAACACTGTATTAAACTAGAAACACCATGAAAACCATAGGCAATGAGGAGGAAAAAACCAATTCAGAACAATAAACAACAGTCATATTCCTGCTGAAATTCACCATTGCTGCTGAGGGACTTTACAAACACTGCATCCAAGTTGGAATTCAAGATATGAACTCCAGGGGCCTTATGCTTTTTTCCAAACATGCTTGAAAAACATTTTAAAGCATCTTATCTCTTGTCCACATAGACATATTCATGTCTCGTGTCTAACAGAAAATGCTTTCAATATGAAAGATTTCTTTGAATGTCTCTAAGCAGTTTAGGTAATTGCTTCAAACAGCATTCCCTTCTTGAGAAATGCAGCGCACACCTCCCCACCCACTCCATGGCAGCCTACAAGTTTTGATTTAAAGCAATTGAAAATAAGTGGCATCTTGTCTTACTCATCACCAATTTGCTCAAAAAAAAGGTTATATAATATAATGTCAAAAAGTGATACAATTATATGTAATATTACAATGAGAACCCAGTCTTCGGATAACCAATATAAATCCAATATGCTGAAAATCAGCTTTTAGGAATTTTCTTTGCTACTCATAAATCCCTTACAAACAGTCCTTTGATTCTAAAGGTTCAGGTTGAGATGACATTGTAGGTCCATGTGTCATAAAAATCTAACATTTTAGAAACGAGAATTATGGCCATCTTCTTATCTGTTGCATGGGGACACAGTAAAAAACATTAAATGTAAGGTTTGCTGGAACAACGAACTGTGCTTACATTCAAATATAAATCTGAAAAATTGAAACCTGTTCCAAGCTCATATTGAAACCTAATTGGTCTTTAATCCTTTGTCATTGAAGAAAACAGGAAAATTACAGATTCCGCGTGACAGTGTTGCTAAACCCCAGGAGTATGGAAGCTTCTCAAAAACACACCGAAGGGATGTGTATTATGCCAGTTTGGTCATTAATTTGTGTATCCTGATTTGTTCTGAAGAATCTACACGCCATAAAAGTAAAGTAAAACGAGGAAAAAGTTTTAAGGCAGAACATTTCTACTATAGGACATACCAGCTTTTGGTTTTGCAGGTATCCTACCATATGCAGTTAATGTGCAAATTTAGTTACTTGTAATCAGTGAGGTATCAGGTTTTATATACCTTAAAATGTTTAAATGGAATAGAGGTATAGTCAGACACCCTGACTACAAAATTCACTCTTCTATAGGATACAGAATTGCGTCCAGTACTGAACCCAGAGAGAAAAAATTCCTTCCATCACAGGAAAATACTGGTATTTACTTCTATTGTACTTCTATTGGGGGGGGGGGGAGGTGTCTACCTCTTGTATAAAGTGGATACATTTTACAACAATTTTACTAAGACCATGTACTTATTGCATGCTTTTGCAAATGTTATAGAGGGCTATGGGCTATGTACAAATCTTTACCAAAATTTTATTACATCTGCTACTTTACCCTAACCTCACATCCTTTTCATTTAAGCATGTTATGAGCAGTCAAAGAGGTATGATTTGCTCTTGACAGTCTATCATATCGGCAGCTTATTCTCAGTTTCTACGTATATACATATGGATCATTTCATTTCACAGCATCTTCTTTGCATTTTGTAATTAGGCTGCCTGCTTAATATTTCCTGAAACTCTCTGTATTCCATCTGTCTTTGGAAATAATGCTTATTTTGGGCCTTCTCTAGTTCTCTGGGATTTTACCCAATGTTAAACACAGACGTTGCTTTAGATAGTTCTGAAATGCCCTAGAGTAAAATTCATCAGATCCCGTTGAGCTGAAAGCATCTAAGGTAAGAGTTCTTTGACCTGTTCTTTATTCTGTTCCTGATCCCTGTTGTGTTTTAATAATTGTATTAAAAGGAATTAACCTTTTATGGGAAAACTGGAACAGAATAGGCATTTAATGTTCTGTATCTTCTGTTGTTTGCTCACCTTTCTCATTAAGTCATTTTGTACGAGTTGAACAGTAACTTATTTTAAATTCTTCCTTAAATTAAATGGCTACAGATTTTCATATAGACAAAGTTTCTATTCTACAGGGCAATGGAACCTTTTTTCTAAACGTTCAGGTTCAAAAATAACCACTTTACAATAAATTGCAGTAGCATTAGGTAGAACATGGAAACCTTTGCTGACATTAAACTGTACAACACCAAATATAGTCAGTAAGACAAAAATCTATCAAACCTATGAGTTTTTCCACAGTACAGACCTGTATGGAAAAGAGTGACACATTAAGACCATCACATTAAGTCTGTATATATGCCCAGAATGTCTCAATTAATACCAGCAAGTCTAGGGTCATGAATATAAGTTAAGGAGATAATTCTTAACTAAAAATCATTTATATCATTTAATAAAACACTAGCATTTATTTTTGTGTTAAGACTGCAGTTTTACCAACAGTGATGAATAATACTGAAGGCAAAAACTAGAAGCTCTGGGGTTTTTTTAAATTAGGCCACTGAATCACCTGTAAACAATGCAGCAATCCTCCTTTTATAGTGGCTTGTGCATGAAAACTACTGTTGTTGATTAAGCAGGAATACTTCTCAATGGCTACTTTTCCGTCTCTTAAAATAATGAAGTGTAAGCTGCTAAAAACCTTTGCTGGATACCAGCTATTGCCTCCTGATAATCATCATGCATCTCTTTTATAGTGCCTAAGACAGATCCATAACATTACTATCATTACTCTCAGAAGCAGACCTGGCGCTCTGTGTATTTATATATCAAGCACTGAAATCTCAGACTCGGCTAGGACCCCATTGCAGGTGATACCACCTCCATTTACAGTTCCTCACTGACAACTCAGTAATCTACCTTGGTTTTTACCACATATGACTGTAGGGAATATCTTGAGTTACATGCTTAAATTTGCTTTCCTTAGTGCTGTTAGTTTGCATGTATAACCACATTCTCCTGTATCTAAGATATACCTCTTAAATGGAGGATGGAAGACAGAGCTTTTCGTTATTAGCAACAGATAATAAAAACGTATAATCATAAAAAGTCAATCTTCAAGACAAAATGAATCCTTAATTTTGATGGAGAAAAAATCCTTGCCTATACTTATTACAAGTTGTTTTCAGGAAGCACCCTGCACAAATAACTATTTCTCAGGCTTTCTTTTACAGGAATCTGGTTGTCATCCAGCAAAAATCAACATGGATCTACTCATCTACAGATTCAAAACTATTTCAGTGGGTGTTTTGCCTACTGAAGACTCACCGATAATGTGTCAAAAGATACCACAGGACATTACACTTTGGCTGAAAGAACAATTAAACATCTTTCCTCTAGTCTTGTAAAGGAGGAAAGGCTCAAAGCTCTGCATTTCACTTCTGCTTAACCTCATAGCTGTGAAGTAAAATATTTAGTGATTTTAAAACACCTTTAGGACAACCTTTGTAACCTCCCTTTTTAAACTAATACAAGGGATTGAAATATTTCCTATGTGGCCAGAAAGAGGTAGAGAACAGTCACGGTGAGAGGTTACTTCCCATTGAGCAATGAAATGTCCTTATCTCCCTAGTACACAATCTTACCAGAGGAATTATTAGTGTTCGTACTATACTGGTCCTAATCTACAGTTTGAAACACATCAGTGCCATGGAAAAAAGTAGTGTAACAATTTCCCAGATTACACAGTGGAGCAATTAGCTCTAAAGAAGATCAGTAATATCAATGGTTTGAGCTCAAGGATAAATAAAACCTGATATTGGTAACAAGTTAATTGTGTTTCAAGCTGCTCATGCCAGTGATAAAAATTTGATAAGACTGAAGATTTCAAAGCCTTATTGGGGTTTTGTTTGTTATGACTAAACTAGAGGTCTAAGCTTAGACCATAACTCAATTAGGCTGAGAGATATATATGAACAAGAAAATAAAAACAAGGAATTTAATCTTATGAAGTGTGATCTTAACTCTGCTACAGTGACAACCCAATGTGTCATTCTGCAAGTATAAGATCAACGGCAGGAAGCTGTTCTGCTTTGCCAGTTTAATTTAATAGAAGTTTTTCAGTGTAAACCAGAGTTTCCTTAGAAGATAACAGGGGCCAAGATCTGACCTCAACAAAGCTGATTCTGTACCTTGATGATCATCAGCACCTGACAGGAGATTGTTCAATGTTTTGTGACTATAAGAAATCCTGTAAATATATCAAATGTGTTGTTTGTTTTGGTTTGGTTTTTTTTTTCTCAAAGCTATACTAAATCACTTGGAGGTAAAATTGTGCATTATTGAATGATCAAGCCACTAAAAAGAAATATAGGTGTAACCAATAGAGGCAATTAAATGCTTCCTTTAACAGTATATCGACATCAACATTTTCTCCCAGAATTGCTCTGCGTTACGGAAAGCCTCCTAAACAAATATGCTTAGAATATAAGTGCTCAACTTTTTGCATAGTTAAGTAAAAGTGGTAAAATCTCATTTACACTTGAACTCCTATATACTTTCCAACAGTTTGAAATGGTTCCTGGCAGCAGTGTGTTAACAGAGAGGCATGTTATGAGTTACGTGGAGTAAAAACGATTATTTTAATGTTGAATAGGATTTTTCTCATTTAAATGATCATTGGATTCAAGGTGACTTAATCATGTGCTGAATCCAGGGTAGTTGAGGAGTGAAATTTAATCATAGAAAGTATCTCCTGAGAAACTAAACATAATCTTATTGTGGTAATATGGAATCAGTCACTTACTGAAACATCTCTCATTTCAACCCTAATTCCCCTCAGAGTTCTCTTTTTTGCACAAAACTCTGCTTGCTATCTGGAATTGCTCTTCCACTGTTTCTGTGTCACTCTTGCTGACTGGAATATCAGTTATATCTGTATGTGGTTGTAGTACTTGCATACACATATTCACCCCATCTCTCACTTATGTTTTCCCATTTACTGATTAACTCTAGGAAGGAAATTTTCAGAGGCATCCCTGGAGATTACATGCCTGACTTCCACTGATTTCCAGAACTATCTTTCCCCTGCATAGAAATTACCTAGCTAACAACTGCACATTTAAAAAAACTTTGCCCATTACCACAATGGCTTTGCTGAATCTCTGTTTTCACAGTCCTAGTAATCATATGTGTCACTACAATCTTTATGTGTATTTTTTTAGTAGACAGATGCGTTATATAACTGTGTGTGTGCATTTAGCTTTGAGAATTTGGTAAACATGAAAATCACTATCTCTTTCCTGCATACAAGTGCCTAATAAAAGATGTTTTCCAATTAATATTTTTACATACACTTGTCTTTTTCTCTACTTTTTTGGGTTAAATTACCTTCTAATTCAATCTAAGTACATGCCCAAGAAATGATTTCAATATTAGTTAAGAAGCCTCCTGGCTCACTGTAAAAGAAAAAAAAATATAACAGCATGGGCAAGGTTCCTATAGTGCCATATTTCCTAAATATGAAATAAGGCTAATTAAAAATCTACCCCATTTCAAAGGAAGAAAAGTACCTTGTTATGATTCAGTTTTCCTAACCTCTGTGTAAACAATTATAAAATGAAAGTATTTGTCCATTTATGTGTAAAGCAATCACCATTTTTCTTTTCAAAATAAAGAAGTGTGGAAGTCAGTTTCAGCAACAGTCCTTGGACTCGCTGAGAGTCACTATCTGACCAGACCAGCAGACAAGGTGCCAGGAGCATCAGAGATCTGGAGTTCACCTGCTGCCATATTGAAAACAGTTTCCACGATATTCTTATTCCACAAATACTGGAGAGAGTTGGAAGTTTTTCAACACAGAAATTATTTATTTATTTATTTATTTCCAGGCTACAACTTGTGCTTTAAATATGTAACACTGGGGTACCTTCTAGCAACCTACACATTGTACTGTTTAATGTCACTAAGGCTTTGTAGATACAGGGGAGCAATATTTCAAAACAGGTGATCTGACCTTTAGATTCTTTCTGGGGATTCCAGTCATATTTGTCTCAGACAGAAATTGTATTTTGTTCTGGATTTTATTTGACAATGGAAGGTTAGGCAAATACAAACAGCCAGAGGAACAATCGCTTGTTCACGTAAAGATACAAGTGTTGAACGTCCCAGACGTACTGTAGGCACCTTCCTAATATTTCCACTCATGCTAACTTGTAGCTTGTCTCTTATCTGTTTAAGTTTCCATGTTTGCAAAATGTGATTGTGGCTGCTTTGTACCTGTGTTTTCCTGTTGGTGAAAATAATAGATCAAAAAGTGGCACTAAAATTTCTAAGTAGACCATAGGGCAGGTTGTCTCATTCTAATGCTGCATATTACTTGTAATGATTTTAATCACAAAGACAGTGGAATGTCACTTCACTTAATAAAAAACACAACTGGAAAAAAAATTTGCTACACTTAGGTCCTTCCACAGTGCCAGAGAAGTGCCTTATGGAAATGTACGCTAGGCTGTTTTAATTAATTATGTGAGTAATCACTTTGCAGGAACAGAGACAGAAACCTTAGCATCCTTTGAGTACAAGTTCTGATCCTACCCAGTGAAGCTGGTGGAAACTACAACCTTCAAGCAGCAGCTTGTATTTCAGAGTCATCTGCAAATGCAGATGTAAACTAAAACTGATGAATCCCAGTAGTAAAAGAAGGAAGAAAGGACTTGCAGCAAGATGAAAGAGAAAGAATAGGACACAGATTAATAAACCAAGTACTTTAATTGGACTGAGCTATTTGCAGGGAATATTCCAGAGGAATGAAATGTCATTAGTTATTAACCAACACATTTACCAAGCAATTATAAGCCATTATTTGTCCGGATAGGAAGCATTTGAAAAATTATACCTACTTACATTTTCTGCTGAGACTGGTCATGAGGAGAGGTCCTTGCTTTCTAAGAGACAGTGCACCAAAACTTATCTCCTGATCTTGTGGACCTAGTGACAAAGATTACATATTTGTTGCTGGTCAGAAACAAGTTAATGCTTCAGGACTTAGAGACTACTCATAAAACTTTAATACACTTGCTGTATTGAGATTGACCCTGGAAGAATCTCATCTCAAAAAGCTTCCTACCATGTCTTACTCATTCACTTAAAATATGTACTTGAATTTTCACTTGAAAAAAAAAACACCTATTGCAGTTATGCTCCACATATTTTACACAGTCTCTCTCCAAGACCAAATAATTCTTTGAGGGATTAAAAAAAAAGTTATGTTGGTTTGCTAGAAACAGGACCAACCCATGGTGAGAGGAAGTAAGAACTAAGCAAAACCACCAAAAAGTAGGATTTATATAAGCCTATTTATGAAAGTTTTTCAAGAATATACAAGGAACTTAAGAAAGGTCAAATACAGACCGAACATCGAGAAATGTTCCTGGCAGTGAAAATGCAGGCTAAACAGCCAGAATTAGTCTTGACAGCAAAATTTTGCAGTTGGTGAATCAATCTTCCAAAGTAAGTGCTTGGTGACCTCTTCAGCTGGAGCCCTGAGAACTAAATGAAGCAAGATGTGACGTACAAAATTTTCAGAACCTTGGGGTTTACATTACCTGTGCAGGTGCAAATTGGCAGGACCTACTCTGGATGACATAAGAAAACCTGTTTCTTTCTTGCTTTGCTAGTTTATGGTCAGACACATCTGAAACTACTGGCATTACATGAAGTACTTGTCTAGATTACTTTTTTTCTTAACATTCATTTCTATTATGGAAAAAGTTTTATTTCAAATTACTGTACAATCCATATAAACACTGTATAAAAGGCATTTATAAAAGTAAAAAAATTAGAATTTCTAACAAAGCTGAGTAAAGCAGTATGCATTTCTCTATAATTAAAATTTTACAAAAGTCACTACCTTTATACAAATCTCATCAGAATAGGCATCTTGCTTGCACCTAGCTGTGAGACAGAAAGCATCTGCAGTAAAAGCAAAATTAAAAGCATCCTTTAAAAGAGAGCCTACTGTTCCTTTTCTTCTATTTCACCTCAGATATTGTTATTATAATGGCTTCTAGCAATACCTAACAGATGTAGAATTAAAAACTCAGATTTAAAATACAACATGTAAATCTTAAAGGTAGTATTTTTTTAAAAAAGCTTATAACTCCTGGCTACTGTTGCCGGAAGAGTTATTGATATAGGATGGAGTGGGTGAGTGGAGCAGAGAGCCCAGCTGCATGGAGAACAGCAAAGTGTGCTGCCCCTCAAGTATCTATCCCAGCTGTATGGCAAAATAGTCATCTAGCGAAAAAATGAAGCGGTGAAATTATGAGAACAGGGAGAAAGTCCCCTAAGGATGCTAATTTTCATGGACTCTGTAAGGCATTTGTTTGTACTTTATGTGGGAACATGTTTAAGACAGCACACACAAGTCAGCACTTACACTAGTGCAACTCCAAACTCACCCCCAGCAGCAAAATGAGTCTAGCATGCATTTACATCAGCATAAACCTAGAGTTGAATTTATCCTTCTAATTATGAGCTTGCTCATACTTTCTCCCTTTTTTCCCCCCTATCTCATTCATTTAAAGCAGCAATAAAACCAACAAAAAGTGCCTAATATGGCCACTGCCTCTTCATTATTGGCTTGGGGGATGTCAACCTGCAGTTATTATTGTAGGAGTAACCATGGGTGAAAACTTTCTGGATGCCTTTGTTTTGACTCAGTGCAGCATATAAATCAAAAATTGTTATGTACAGCTTGCATGTTGTTTACTCTCCAGCATTATTGTAGCTGCATTTTTACAAGCTTAAGCTCAAAACAGACATTCAGAGGATTTTGGACACCTTCAGGTCCCACCATTTTCATTAACGGGAACTAAATGTTTATATGGACCTGTGAATTGAAAACTGTTCTAGGTCTCATCTGTACCAATGATGTAGAGATAGCAAGGAACTTATCTTATCCTTCAACAAATACCACTGCAGCAATCGTAATACAGTTGGGGATGAACTATTTTCAAACTGCTGAGGTGTCTGAATTCTGACAGGACTGCCTCAAGGAAGAAAATGCAGAACAGTGATTTCTCCCAGGAGAATCTGGGACACTTCCTATTTAGAGATCTGCAGAGTATCTTTCAGGATAGAGCACAGACCATTCCAAACAGGGGTTAAAAACCAGTAGCTAGAGAAGCCTCCTTGGTTAGAAAAGCCACTGTTCTTCAGGGATGAAAACGTAGCACTGAGTGTTGATTCCATGTTTGCACAGCCTCTTCACCCCTTCGCTGCATTAATCTAAAGCAATGCTGGGAAGACAATTGCTTACTGTTTTCTCTGCTAACCGCAATTTTGCTAAAGACTTTCTACGTCTGTTCTGTAAATGTCTCTTTGACAATAACGATTCTTTCCTACAGCATGTCATCTGTGTACAGAGCTCATCATCTTCCAGGAGGATTTTTCTTTCCACATTGTGAAATATACAGAAATTAAATGCCATCAGAATATTGTGGACTATTCTACAACTCCTCTGTTCCAGTTCCAGTGCAACACCAGTGCATTATGCACATGCAAATAGTAAGTGGTAAATTTAAGCTCTTTAGACTAGACTGATTCATTTTTACCAGAGTCTTCCTATTATTAAGCAGCTTACTTATGATGATGTTTTTCTCTTTACACTATTTAAATGTCTAAGTTCTGCCTGATATAGCTGCATAACATACTTAGGGTACATAAGAGAGATAGAAACTCCTACTGAAAAATGACCTTAAGTGATCAGAAATGAGGATTTGTGAATTAAACCCATACTTTAAATAGCTTTAATAAGTTCAGCCACTTTTTTTTCTAAAAAAGCATAGTAACGCTTTTAGACCAAATTTGCCTAAGGACTGCACATCACTGAAACATTGAAATGAAACAGGCTGAAAAAAATGTGGCATTTTCTGGTTCACCTGTTATGTATTTCAAATCTTTTATCCAACATATGTGGAGAATTAGCACTCACTTGCACACAGATATCATTTCTGTTCAAATAACTGACAGAAAAACTGGAGGAGCAAAGAGTGGCTCCTATTCAGAACCTACAGGGAAAAAAAAAAAAAAAAAAAAAAAAAAAAAAAGCAGAGTTAATTTGCTATTTACTTGGAATTCCAACCAGTTGACATTTTGCCTCAGTTCTTTAGCAACAGGACATAGTTTCTTCCTGCTGATTTTCTAAAGTTTTTTGGGTTCCTGACTTCTTCTACCAGTGGGCAGCTGTCTGTCCAGCTACAGCTCTCTCAACACTATTAGGCTTAAGCAAGCTGCATAGTCTCTGAGTTGTTCTTGAATTTATTCCTACTATAAATGCAATGGAGTGTTCTGGTTCCTACCACCTCTTACCAGTTCTTCCTGGCTTCCTCTTTTCTATTTTCCTTTATCCTAATTATTTCCTCCTTTGTTGTATTACACATTTCTCTATTGCATCCCTGAGCTGTCATGCTAAAACCTCAGCACTCCTACATACAAGAAGTTCAAATCTAACTTTCCAGGCGATTATCGTCTAGCTCCGTGAGATACTGTTCTCCCAAACTGTGTTACAATGACTGTCAGCAATAGATCACTCTGAATATAAAGTACTATTTCTGCTTTCAGCGTTTTACATATGACTTCTTGAAAGGATCTATACACCAAAATAATTAGTGGCAAAGAGCTGAGGATCATGACAGCTCTATTAGGAGAGCAATCAGTACTTCAGTGATAGTCAATAACTACCTTAATAATTATTTTCAGTCAAATCACAATCACACAGTGTGCATGATTTACCTGGGGTATGAATTTATAGCAAAAATTACAAATACAGCACATGGGGTTAGCAAAGGATGGCTTTAAACAGCTTGCAAGCCCTTCAGTGGCACCTGCCATGTTACACACTGCAAAAGCATCCAGTAAACTGTTAAAACAGCTGTATAAATACACCTATGATAGATGCACATCTCGGTTGTCACATGAATTAGCAAATAGGTTGTTGCCAGTGCTGTACATACATGCTGGTTTAGCTCTAAAATGTTTCAGAAATCAAATGTGAAGAAAGCTTAAGATACCCTAGTAAAACACTTCATAGCAGAAAAAAAAAATCCAGAGCTAGCTGGATTAGTGAATTGCTAAACTGACTTTTTTTCGAAAGCAATGAAATCCACAAAACAGGTGAAATTTAAGAAAAAAACAAACTTTACTGCATTTTTAAAATTATGAACAGCCAAAATTACCAAATGTTTAAAGCTCCACTGAAAGCTTAAATCAGATTAGACTGCTAGAGGCTGTAAAGTGCCTTAGCTTTGAACCGAATATGAAGGCTAGGTGGGGGTGTCAGTAGAGTCAAAATAATCCAACATGGGCAGGGCCCATCACACAGTGCTGTGCAGAAACAGGAGAATCAAAGAGCCTACTCTTTATAGACAGAGACCATCTCTAGTGACACTTACTCTTGCTTTCTGAAAAGCAGTCAGAAAATAGTAGATTCCAGCAAACTTCATGAGCTCAGCCTGCTTCAAATATTTCTAATTATTTAATTTCTAACCTTAATTTTTAAATAGTGCCATAATATGTACCCACAGAAGGATCAGCTCTCCTATCTCATTATGGTTTCTTTACCCAGAAAAGGCTCTTTGCTACAAAGGAGTAAGGGTGGGAGTAAGTAAAAGTATGCAACTAATATGTCAAGATAGATCAAGCCTAGAAAGAATTTTTTTCTCATAAATTGTCACTATACATTTGGTATTCCCTGCATGTTGCAAAACATGCTGATGTTAATGAGTTTTACAGGATAAGGTAGAATTGGAAGTGGCTGGCAATGGCATGTGGCTACTATCATACTGTCTGTAAAGGTAAACTTCCTTGACTGGAGCCCTCTAAACCATTATGTTTAACGTAAATCTCAATGGAAAAAAAGGTCAACATCTTCAAATTGGAATTGCTTGCCTTGCTCTGCAACTGGCAGGATTGCCAGAGAGAGAAACAGAATCAGATCAGGGCAAGAGAGAGAGAAATAATTCATGGTAATTCTACCTTCCCCACTGCTTCATTTCTTAAACTGGCTTTTCACAAAAAATATCCTTCACAAGCGCTGCCAAGGAAAATCTCACTACAAGCGTAAGGACAAAGCAAATCCAGGAAAGAGTGCAAAGGGTTCTTGCACAGCTCTCTACCTTTTATTTGTCTTTTATTTTTTCTCAGAAAAAATTATTCCACTTTTTACCCCCTTGTCATTTCCTTGGCAGCTTACATCAGCTCTCATTACTTTCATAGATTTTTCTCTTTCTTTTCTTTGTGTTATGTTTTGGGCACTGCTATTGGTTTTACACAGCACTACACATTTGCCAGTGGGGAAATCCAGAAAGAAATAATCCAAATAAACACCCAAAAGTTCAAATGTCCTGGGAGTTGTGGTCTAGAAACAGAGGTCCCTCCAAAAGAAGCTGTAAATTAAGCTCATGAAGCAGCTTGTGTCTTCACAAATGCAAAAAAGGAGGTAGGGGAAGAAAACAGCCATAATTATGATTTGTCCAAACACCTCTAATACAATAGACAAAGGTTGGGACATATTACTGTGATTTCGTTCTCAATGTTTTTTTCAACTGATTCTGAACAGCACACCTTTTATGAAACCGACATTGGAAAAAGTGATCAAAAAAAGTTTAAAAGCTTAAACAAATTTAGTGTGATTCAGCTGATTTAATACTTTTAAAGGTGCAGAAAAAAACAAGAAAAACTCAAGAGACAGAACTGTTGGACCTTGTGGCAAGTAGTTGGTGTGAAGGGGAGGTGGCAGTCACCTTAAAACACAACCTGCTGTCAACCCGCTGGCTTGGATTGTATTTACAGTGTTACCATGAAAGGAACAAGCATTCATATTACAGGCAGCCAGCAATCTGGCTGTTTCATTGCTCAAACAGAGCTCACAAGGGTGCATCTGTTTAACAAGGGGTATAAAGCCATCGAGTTCCAGTAGAAGATGAGTTTTTACACACTGAAATCACCTACTAGAAGGTGTAAGTCGAGTTTGACTTTCACATTTGAAAGGGACACAAGTTGACACGGCAAAAATCTATTTTTACAGACTTCCCAGCTGACACTGAGTAGTGGATGGAGGGAGATGGGACAAGTCCACACACTTTTCTGCCCTTCTCTCCTCCCATCCCACAAAGAGGGATCTGAGACCTTTTTCTGTTTTGTTCCTTTGCACAGGGAAAACTGAACTCCAAAGGGAAGCTGAAAGCACACTGCTCCCCCTGACCCAAGTCATCCCATCCCTGCTGTAAATAAAGGAAGATCATATTCATGCAGCTAAATGTCACAGCCTCAAAGTTTTCCCTTCAATATAAGGATGATTTAAGTAGTGAAGATTTTGTTTTAAGCAAATGTTAGCACTGAGGCTTCATGTTAATGAATAAGACTATCAGTAGTTTCACCACAATAAAGCAGGGGCTATTTAACAAAATAGGCTCAGACAGGTTGCTTGTAAGACAAAAAGTTCAAATATTTACAAAGGAAGTAAAATGATGTAACAGCAGGCAGTGCCACAGCTACCTGAAGGTCAGTGGGCACTACTACAGGTTGTACCTGAGGCGGCTTTACCCAGGTCTCACAGCCATGCTTCCCCTTAAGCTTAACTGAACCACATAAGTCTGTTTTCCATTGCCCCTTCACTTGATTCAATCAGTTCCTGCTCTATGCAACACTTTATGAATAGTGTGTGAAGGAAAAAATTAAAAACTAATCAATCTGGAGAACATGATGCTTGTTTAACAACCCGACAACTCAGAAATGTGGGAGGCTGAAAAGACAGACAGACCCAGACTAGATAGGAACATTGCCCAGTTAACCTAACCTTTCCTTTCTTTGCTATAAATATCATATATACCATAAATACCTTATTATTTATTTCAAAGTCTTTTCATGCAAATTTTTGAAATTGTGAATCAAACAGGCAAAAAAGCGCCAAATCTTAGACAAAGAGAGCCCCATGAAAATTAAAAATAAAAGTACAGCACAAAAACCTTATCTTGAATTTTTTGATCCTTAAGATCAGAGCCTCATGATTTCTTGACAAAATGCAGTAACATCCTTGGCACTAGTGCTACCAGGAAGACTTCTATACCAGCCAATATAAAGTCTTCAGCATCTTCGCTCTGGCAGCAGACATCCCCAATCATTGCCACACCCCACATTTCCATAATTTGGAGTAACAACCAAAGACTATATTTACCTCCACATTGTCTTCCTCCAGTGTTTGTTTACCTCCCTCCCCCCCCTTACATCTTCCTGTGGTTGCTGCTGCAGCTACACGTTATTCGTGGCTAACAGGGAAAGCAAAACATTTTCTTCACAGCATATACAAATGTAAACAAATACAGTGGCTGGAAGTATGGTCGGGATTCTGTTCCGCACTGGCTCATGCTGTTATATCATGCACGGAGTTGATCACCATGGCAATGAGGTGCCAGAAACCATTTCCAAACTTTCGTGAATATTTAAGCATAGGCAGAAAAGTTCAAAACAAAATAGTTTTGTAACAATGTTTTGTTTCTTTTTCAACTCATGAACTGTTACAAACACCATCACGATTTTCTGAGTCGTTCATTAGTCATAATTATTTTCAGATTAATTTTTACAAACAGTTAATATTATTGTTAATGCACATCAATTACAGCCACAATGTGGAGTTCAGAACAGTGGGACAAGGTCACATTGCACTAGACACTGAAAAAATATGGAACAGAAAGATGGTTATGGCCCCAGTAAATTGGCAAGTATCACAAGTTATTAATCAAAAGTGTTATTGGAGAACATCACACATTCAAAAGTGATTTAGTGTAATTGGAAGGTCACAATTCAGTTCCCCCTCTAAAGAAATGGGGGCTTATTTGCTGCACAGAGCTGGTGTAACTATTCTGTAATTTTAGTCTAAACTCCCATTCAGGAAAAGGGAAAATAATTTTTCACAATTACTACCAAAAACCAATACAGTAGGTACATAAGCATAGTTAAAACCATTTTCTTTAACAGTCTCACAACTAGATTACACAATAGCAAATGAGCTTTGATGCCATGAAAACTCAGCAAAATCACAGCTTTGTAAAGGAGTAGAAAGTGTTTTGATTGTGACCCTGTTAATGTCTCCTTTAAAAGGTGTAAGAATTTTTTTAATTTGTACACATTACAAGCATTAACAGATACAAACTTTCTAATAAAAACTTTTCCTTCTATTACTAAACCCCAAGATTCTGCCTCTTCCTCACCCCAAATTTAAGGCAAATAACATTACCATACTTTCAGTATTTGCTGTTAAAGTAAATGTAAAAAACCCAAAGTGTATGAACTTGCTCCAAAAGATGATATTGTAACCTTTACAAAAGAACTACAAAAGTAAAGAAAGAAAATTAAGTTTCAGTCATCATGTGCTTCTGCATTATTAAATGCATAATCAGTTTCCAAGTCTTCCTGAAAGAAAAATCCAAGTGGTAAATTCAATTTTACTCTGCCTTTTAGCCTGAATCCTTAGATTTACTGCATCCAAGTACAGAAGACATCTTCAAGCCAAAATTCTATCCCAAACAAGCCAGCACATTGCCTGAAAGCTGACGTACATCTTTTTATAAAGCTTGCGACGAGCTGCCATCAAAAGTTGTTCTGCAGCACTAAAGCCAACAGAAGACCAAATTTTCCACCCCACCACAGACTGCCCATCCTTCCTTACTCCCACTTTCATGGTTCTGTAACATTTCAAGCTGCATCTATAACAAGAGGATCCCTTTTCTTCCCTAAGCTCATCCAATAGCTAGAAGTGCCAAGTCAGATACGTCATTGCACCAAGAAATCTGAAGTCTAAATGGATTTTTAGACTTCACATTGATCCAGATGTGTATTTATAGCCTCTATACATGATGTGTGGGTGCATATATAAATATTACCGAGACTTTAAACAAACGTCCAGTTTCTTATTGGGCAAGTTTGCAAGTAGCCACATACACACCAGCAGTGTTTTACCCAAGGTGACTTAAGGATATAAATATGACAAGGACTGGAAGGAGATGTAATATTTTAAACTACTATTTTTGGAAAGAAATAGATCATCTTTTGGACACTAGATCTTTCTTTCATCTGAGCAAGAAACAGAAACCTTTAAAACTAAAACAGATGGAGAACAATTGCTCAGAGTTTAAAGTTGATTATGCTAATCAAGAAAAGTCTAAAAAGAGATTGCTCCTTCCTACAGATATTGCTGCATTGGCACGGAAGCCACCAGTGTGTAATGTCCCAGGTTGCTCCCAGCTACAAAGTCCCAATGTCCCAGGTCCCACGAGGACATTTTGAGGGCAGGAGCATTCCAAGCTACATACTTTTCAACACACAGCACTGTAAAACAGCACAGACACAGCTCTATAACATGTTTCTCTAATTAATCTTAATTTCAGGTCTAAATTTGTTTTTGCCATAATCTGCATTAACGTGCAGGGGTTCAGGTCCAGAAAATGTCAGTTGTAAAGGCAGTATTTGTGTCATGGGAAAAAAAGCAGATAAATTCTTTAAATAATAACATTTGATTGGTTTTAGATCAAGCTTTATTCCAGTAAAAGTTTACCTCTATCAGAAGTTTTGTAACTGCTTCTCTGCTGTCTACATTAACTCTTGACAAGATAATTGTTGGCAAGACACGAGCAAGCAGAAAACAAGGCATTAGACAGACAACGTATTCCTTACCAAATTAAATCAGTGTCTCTTTTCAGCTTGGTTTGTCTAGAGGAAAACAACTAGAAATTAAGGACAATACAGCTCATTTTGGCCAGAATGCTTGGATACATTCTTAATTATTTTGGAGAGGGAGGGGGGGACATGCACCTACTCCATCCCCCTCCCCCCCATATCAATGTATCAACTGTTTGTGAGCATTTTTATACTTCTGTTTTGTTTATTTTAGTCCAGATATTAGTAATAATAATAAATGTTTATAAAATTCAGATTCATTCTGAACTGACTACAAAATTACTTGAACAAAGGCAAAGTCATTAAGAGACACAATCTGTTTCTTTCCCCAGGACATGAAAATTTATTTTCCCATCTCTTAGTTAATATAATCTATTCTTTTGCTCTTCTGAAAATTGAAGTTTCAGCTCTAGGTTATTTATTAACAGCAGAGACAAATTTTTAAAGGGTAATTTTCCCTACAGAAAATCAAACTCTGAACAATTTGAAGCACTTACTGCTATAAAACCTTTATTTTTTTGAAAATAATCTTTGCTCAAAACTCAGGGGTTTTTTGCATATTTCATAGACCATAATTAAGTAATTGCAAATTTAATCTCTTACTTTTTTGAAACATGGAGGTTGATTTTTCATTAATTTCAAATTCTGCATTTGAATGCTTAAATTAACATATAAAAGTATTTTTCTGGAGGGAAACATATCACTAAGCTGTGTATGAAGCTCAGATATAGCAGCTTAATACTTTCCAATGTTTGACAGAGGTACGTATCAAAGGATCTCATTCCATCTAAAGAAAACAGTCAGTTCACACAGACTGTAATCAATATTTGGACATTCTCACAACTTATATTTTTACAAATTAAATATGCAGTTAGAGATGGATGACAGTGTCGCTACTCTCACTTGCGTGCCAACTGCTTCAGATACTCTTAAGTTAAAAGCATTCAGCGTTCAAGACAGACTTTGGATCTCAGATGAGAATGTAATTCCAGAGGGAGACAGAGTTGGTCAGGTGTTTTTGGTTTTTCTCCCCCCTTTTTTCTTTCTTTTTCTTTTCACCCCTCTTCTTGTATATTTATAGAAACTCTAAGTAATATCATTCATATGACTTTAGAGACTGTTAGTAGCTTGCGGGGGTTATATGGCATTTAGAGGAAACAAGTCTCTTTCTGTCCAATAAATACAATCTTTATTTTTGCAGGAGAGTTTTGATCAGGACTTGGCAATAATCATGTAAACAATGTGCATCTTAGCCCTCATTGTTTGACATGTAAAGCTGAGTAAATGATTCAAAATTGCTGTCATCTTATGCTCAACTAATATATTTGCAAATGCTCTAAAATTTAATGCGAATATCTAGCTTAACCCAAACAGTTTTCTTTAGTCAAGTTACTTACTTCAGCTAGGACTTAAGTACTCAGCAATTTCAGTATATGACTGATCAGGGGAGCAACATGGAATTGTTTGGGCAGCTTGACTGGATGATCTTCTGTTGTCCTGAACAGGACTGGTGATTTTGGGAACAGCAAACAAAGACAACTGCAAGGAGGGTGAAGGCAGCAAGATTCTTGTGTCTCTTTTACAAAATATATTCTGACCTTCAATTTTCCACATCTGTTTTCACTTTCAGAATAAAGTTGAATTGAAGTTTACAGGAACAACTGTATAAGAGAAGATATGGATACTGTTTTGATCCTTTCACTCTTAAGAGTTACGGATTTTCTTGGTCTACATCTATTGCCCCAGATCCTTTTAAATACAGAATATGTGAAGCTGAATTTTTGAGCAGACATACTATCAAAAAAAAGCTACCTGAAAACCCATTCCCTGAGCGTAATTCAGAGAAAGCACTTCTTGCAAAGGACTCCAGTTGTGAAATCTTATAACAGGTCTTACAAGTTTGGTTTGATTATGGCAGATTTCAAAGTCATACTTGGAAAAGCAAGCAATTAAATTAGGTCAGCATCGCTGTGGGAGAAGACACAACAGCAATGTCCAGTCTGCAGTGGTTCAGCATCTTGAGCAAAATCCTGTATCACCATCAGCTCAGACACAGACATGGAATTAAGAGAGTAGTTCACAGCAGGTACAGATCAGGGTGTTCAGAAAGTGATTCTGTACCTGCGGCTGGCTACCATTCATGCTAGCCCTGAATTGCTAACATTCGTAAATAAGAGCCTTTGCCAGTTAGAAACGTGGTAAAGCATTCTTAATGTGACACTTTGTCCAGCATCCCAGCAGCTAACCAGTTATAACACCTCACAGGTCAGAAGACTGCATCCAGCCCCTCCCCTCCTGTTTCTCACTCCAAGTGAAACTCTCAAAATCCTCTGCTGAATGTGCACATCATTTCCCTTTCAGCTAGACCCATCATTGAAAAAAAAAAAAAAAAATCACATCCTGAACATATACTATGGTTTTGGTCACGCTTAAATCTAATTTCTACATCTGAATATATTTTGTATGGGCATTAAGGCAGGAAAAATCACCCTTTTTTCTCTAGAGCTTCCAAAGCCATTCTTATAAATTCCTTAAGGGTCAAAAATGAAATAGGAGAGTAGTTAAATCACCATATGATCATTTTGTTTATGTTCCCTCTTTTGCACATCTTAGACTTTTCAGACATTTATCTTTCAAGTCTAGATTGGCTGTTGTTTCTTTATACTTTCATTACAAGCTCTTTATCACAGATTTGACAAAGGAAAAAATCATCAATAATTTGTCCTTCTTTTTACATATATACCGATATTAGGTTTCACAGATTTTCTGCAGGAACCTTAAGACAACTTCTTCTGGGAGGCCAAACCGTAAAGTATTCTGTCCTTAATTTTTGCTGTGTTTAGGCCTTAGAGTTCAGGATAACTTTTACACTGGGCACTGTAGAAGCACAGAACAGATCAGTTTCTGCCAGAGGTTTACATGGTTGAAATAAGTAAAAGGATGTGAACACACTTGTGACTTAACAATTCATGACCTGTAACCTTTTTGTAAATGGCTCTCATTTTTCTACTAAATATTTCTCTACTTTTTTCTCCATTTGTTACTATATTCTTACTTTTTTTTTGCCACTCTGCAGTTTTGAGAATACGTTGAATTGCAGTATACTGGGAATACTTATATTTCACTTGACTCTCTGAGGAAACTCATAGGAAAACCTGCATATTACTAGAAACATCAGGCTCTTTTGGTAAAAGAAAGTGGTATAGCAGACATTTTGAAATGTTTGTTTTATGCAGGATGGGCAAAGATCATTTTGGGGGTAGATATGGAAAGGGCTTGGATCAGACACCTGACAAAAGACGCAACCAGTAATTTTATGTCATCTTTAATTTTCATCTGATTAGAAAAATTATATCCTTTTTCCCCCACCCCTAACAGGATGAAAGAAAGCATATAAAGTCCTTAAATTAAGGTCATCTATTTAAATATGACAGCTTGAAAAGCATTTGGGGATCTCATTTCTTGGTATGACTGAGCCTGTTTTTCCTGTAAATAAGAATATTACATTTAGGTAAAAATAGTATCATAAAACTATAATTGTCTATCTTTGCTGGTTTGAAGCTATGTCTAACGTATCTACAATGTGGAAACCGAAAGCACTTCCAAGGTACTAGACCCTGACTTAGGTTCAAACAAGAACTAGGCACACATTTTTTTCCCCTTGCTTCCTTTTCCTCTCCCTAGGCCCCCCATTTCTACCAAAAGGGACCTCATCACTGAGGCTGCAGACGCCAGACGCAGGATAGCTGAAGACAAGGGCTCTGGGACACCCCTGGGAGGATGTTTCTTTCAGAACAGTTTCATTGTTTTACCTGCTGGCCTCAATATCTCAACAGTCTTAAAAACTAAGCTTATACTAGCAATTTGAAATTTTTAGCTAAGAGTTCATCTGCAAAGTAGTAAACGTTGTTGAACCTGTATAAGGACTATTACTTTCAATACTTATATTTGTTGTTAACAGACTAATTCCTTCAAAGATGCTCTCCAAGCATGAATTTTCTATAAATTTTGAGTTCCGTGGCACTGCAAATAATTTTACAATTTTTACTCTTCATATATAAATCTTTTGAACTATTAAACTTTATACTGTAACTCCATTTACATGACAGTAAGATTCATGCCACCTATTTTTGTCAGTTCATAGGACAGGAGATAATACCTATAGATTATGCATGTCTACCTATGAACAAACATCAGAGAGGGGATAAAGAAGAGATCTCCCTAGAACAAAGAGTCAGAGTATCTGAAAGAGGGAATAAATAGAAATATTCCCAGCAAGAAAAAGGAGGTCTGGAGAAGAGTGACAAGGAACCTTGAGGGCTTTCTGAGAAAGAACCCCAGCAAGAGCATCGGTGCGTGCACTAACCCAGCCTGCCCCTGCAAAAGGTTACCAAACTCTGGTAAACATTGCCCACGAAGGATGCATCTTTCACAGCAGAGATGCTCTCAGGCATCTGTAAGTGCTCATTCAGGCAACTTCTGCACCACTTTAGCAGATTTCTCCTTTCTTCTTCACTTTTTGGATGTAATTGTTTAAGATGAAGGTCATAAAAGGGGTTGCAGGGAAGGACTGCAGATCACGAGGAACACTTCATGAATTCAGGCGTGATTTGGATTTATCTATACTAATGACTTTTAGCCTGCGAGACATTTTCAAGCTGTGGATATATAAAGATTCTTATTTTACAATAGTAAGATTCCCAGAAACCAAATCATTTATTAATCCTGCAAGAGTCACCCCTAGAACATCATATAAGAGAGTCAGAAGGAAAAAGAGACACAAAAGGATTCTGGTATTTGGCTAACTTAATTTGGTTTTCATTTGCATTAGAATAGAATTTAGTCTGTTGACAGAATAGATCAGATACTTAACAACTAATATGTAAAATACAAAATTAATTTGGCAATTTTACAGCTGGGCTTAAAGTGCCCCAAATAGTTCCTTTATTATTCCTCTGTTGTTTAAAACAGAAGTATGGATTGTATTTAGACAACTTTAAACTACACTGAAATCTAACAGCTGACTGTACATTGCCTGGGGCATGCTGCTTGTATCTTACTGCAGGCAGAGTATTTGTTGAGTTGGGCAAGTACATAGCAGCTGAATAGCCGTATATTTCCAGCCACAATGTACACCTACCCTTCTACACCAGAAACTGTGATGTATGCATAAGGTACGCCCAATGAAAGAGAGCTCTAAATGTGACCTTTCAGATATAGATGCACATTTTTTTATTCTCAAGTAGAATTTCTACCTTTCTAGTTTGTCAGTAAAGATCTTGCCCCCTCTTTTATGCACACAGAACAGGAGAATTTACTCACTTTTCCCTCCATACCACAAAACTGGGGCATGTAACACTTTTTCTTTCCGGCACAGTACTTTCAACTGAATCACAAATGCTAGCAGCTGACTGGAGCAAAGACTCAAGTGCAACCAGAGACTCATACAGAAGAACATATGGGTTGGAGTGTTGTTACCTAGATAATTTACTGCTTATTGTGCTTTCAAAATGGAACAAAACCCCTCTTTTTGAACAAAACAACATGAAGAATAAGATTAGTTAATAGGATTCTCTAGTACATAGCTTCAGCACTCGGAGAAGCTTAGGTCTTTGAGCACACACCATCCAAGAAGGAAATCAAGGAATTGAGAAGGAAGTGTGGGGACCTGCACTAATGTCATGAATAGTGACATTTGTATTGTTGTCTAAAATCCCTGTCACTGCACACGGCAGCGGTACCAACCTATCCTCAGGGAGAAATGCAAAGAGATTCTGTTACAGTACCTGAATTGTCTCCAGAAAACACGAATCTTAGCCTGATTTTTTTAACCTGTAGCAGAAATGCTTTACCTTAAATAAACATAAGATTCCGTGAGATAAAGCTTTCAAGGTATTAACTATTTTTATGTCCCAGTAGGCTACCTGGTACCAGAGGAAAATAGACGTTAATTGCCTTCTAGAAGACAAACGGGAATAACATTTGCATGTACATTTTTTCAGTAAGTTAATGTATATGTTCTATAAAGTCTCTACCTTATTGGCTAAATTATGTGTAATAAATTAGGAAAGGATCCATTCATAGAATAACAAGGTTTCATAAGTGTTTGATTTAGGTTGTATACTTCAAGCTGTACGCTTCCTAAGGCAGATATCATGAGAAAAGCAAAATACATTATTACACATTGCAGTGCTTACTCATCATGCTTACATTCAAAGAACAAAGTTTCCCTAGATGTAAATTCATGTAGGACGTGTGTGCACTACCTTAGTATCAAACCAAACAAGGATTTGCCAAGCCAGATGGGGACAACGATGTATTAAACCAATATTTCATTTTTTATACTTCTTGTCAACGCAAGTGAAACACTGTTCACCTACCTACTGAGGCCAGGCCAGTGTTTAGAAATCTTAAAGTCTGAAAAAGAGCATCAGTGGAAGCACAAGCTGCTCTTGTAGTCATGACACTCACCTGAGACTCAGGCATAGCTTCGTATTGATCCTTGCGCCCAGCACGGAACATCCTGAGACGGTTTATATCCACTTGCATTTATGAATGCATACAAACTACTGTCTGGTGACAAGTGTGAATAAAACTGCTTTTCTCATTTTTGCCTTCAGACATTCCTAGAGACATTTTATTTTCGCATCACCTGTCATTACTGAATATTCCTGAATTAGTCTTCTCTAGAGCTTGTATTTGCTAATTAAGGATACAACACAGTACCAAGCTCTGCTGAAAATTTTGAAAGAGGTTTTGGTATTTCTTTCAATAGCAACTGATTTCCTTAATCCAGTTCTTTAGTATAGATTGCAGATTCTTCTGTTGAAGGTTTCACATAAAAAAACAATGCTACCTTTAAAGCAATATAGTTAAAGCTGCGCAACCAAAAATCTGTGCATACATCCCATAGACTTCCAGCTTAATTTTTCATAGTCCATTGTAGTGCAGTAATCAACTGCAATGACGGCTCATTGTATGTCCTGAAAAACTGGCTCCTGTGATGAGAAGTGATGGCAGGACAGGATACAAAGTGCCAACTTGTATCTCATTACTCAGATGGTAATGAACACTCACTGTTATTAATACATTGAAGCTCTCAGTAAATTTTAAGCAAAGAGAAATACCTATCACCAGCTTCAGGATCTGAATGGAAACAAACTGTTAAAGTAAGTAAAAATAAACTAAGGTGCTCCAGTTCCAAGAGCAATTTATCCCCTACTTTCAGCTAATGTTCAGTAATGTACGTGATGGCTAAGGAAAGAATTTAACAAATGTTCATCTATGCAAAGTTGTGATTTTGCAGTCTGGTTGTTTCAGGGGAAGGAAAATGAGTAACAGCACAGACAAGGTGCCTTCAGCACAAGACAGGGGGAGCTGCCTAACAGCAGCAAGGCCTCTGGGACTAACACACCTATTAACGTCTATTTTATTCCGCATGCATTCGGTCCACTGCATTAACAAGCATCAGTACTGGCAAGCAAAGCTTAGCATACAGCCCCTGAGGGGTCAAGAAACACAGATGAGAACAAGCAATATCAAAAAGTAACATGAAAAGCAAATTGTCCTAGATGTGAAAAAAAAAGGTTAAGAGAATTATCTTTCTAACTGTGAGGTTGTGAAGAGAAGGAAAAAGGAAAATTAAACAGTATAAGAAAAAAAATTTCTTCCTGGATGTATCGTCAGAAGAAAAGAAATCTTTAAGTAACTCCCTTTCCTAAACTTGTAAAAGATAAATTAAAAACCTTTCTGATTTCAAAAATCTTAGTAAGTGCTTGGAACAGTATGCACATTTAATACAATATTACACCTCATCAGAACAAGGGGAAAAAGGAATACCAATGCTGAATACACTTCATGAAGTTTTCTTAACAGGTTAGCTGGGGAAAAGGAGAAGAGGAAAGGAAACTTAGAACGAAACTTGTGCTTTTTGTTAGGAAAAGAATTAACTAAAACTTATTATGTTAAGCAACTGATAAATAACACATACACTGACTCGTCCATTACATTGCTCATTACAGAAGAAATCCACCATTAATATGTTTTGGTCACAGCAACATTTTTGGATTGCCTTGCCCTGCCTACTTCTTAATCTACAAAAAAATAAGGCAGTAGGTTCCGAGGGCACTAGTGACATAGTGGTTTGTATCAGGGGGCATACAATTGCACAGAATCACAGCAAACAAAGCCCTGTCTAAAAAGAAACCATAACAATACTACGATATTCAGTATCAACACAGAAGAGACCATGAGAAGTGAACATTTCATGGGCTGTTCTTTCCTTCCCCCATTAGGCAGCAATGCAATACTTCCAGCAGGAGTAGATTTACTTACATATATAATTAAATCTTGGCAGACTTACTTTCAAAACTTGAAATGCTCGGCATTTTCTGGTGGCAATCTGTATTGGCATCTGAAAGCCTTTAATGAATACTAAACAACTAACAATCTGTAACAAGAGTTTGAGACTCAAATATCTGTCTGAATTTCTCTGTAAAACCACAAGGAGTTTGATAAAACTTGTTTGCATTGCTAATGATTACTGTGTCATGTCCAGACACTTCAGCTGGTTTTCCCGAATCTCCATTATAGAAAGATACAGCAGTAAAGACACAATGAGAAACAGTTCCCAAGTTCTTGTGAAGGCATAGTTTATGGAGAATTTCAGCAATATTTTTATTGGCCCTTACTTCTTGGTTTTCATCTGGGGAGAATCAAAAAGTAACCACAGATAATGGAGAACTACCATATTTATCAGGAAAGCACAAATATGATATTGAATTTAAAAATAATAAAAAGTAAAATTAAAATAAAATAAAAAGAACAGTGATTTTGCATGAGGAGGTTCTGACTGTCCTTCCACATCTGTGCACATGTGGTACCTAAGTTCTCTTAAATTCTACCTAATCATGTTACAAATTTAGGATTTTAGCTAATGTACTTTGATTATTTTTATAACCCTTTGAAGAGCAGAAGACAGAAATTAGTAATGTATTTTAATCACTTCCTACTTATGCACATGATATCTGTCTTAGGCATGACAAGTACACAGCAAAATAGACTACTATGATTTCACAAGAGTTGGTTGAAAAACAAATTCATTATTTCTTCAGAGATCTTTCATCACTAAGTTTTCATAAAACTAGAGTTGAACAGAAGTCAAAGAATAAAACATTACTATTTTTCACATAAATTCAAAGTTTTCCTTCAGTACTTTGATTTTGAAAAACATCTTCTAAATAAGATCTTTTTTTCAGGATGAAAAATCTATGTACTTTCCATCATATTTTTATGTACCTCCACACATCTAAAAATAATGCCTGGATAAGTCTTTTCAAAAAAAGAAAAGAGAAAAAGAAAAAACATTTCCATTGAAGACCAACAGAAAGCAATTGCTCAACATTTCCTGTCAACCAGCTTCAGAGGTTTTTGGGACCTGGAAAATATGACAAGTCAGACAGTTTTTTCCCCTCTAACATAAGGCTTTTGCAAGTGGCTTTCATTTTCAGAGCTGTTGTAACACATCTCAGCTATTTGGGAATCCAATCTGTTTAACCAAAGCAAATGCTATGATTTTTATATATATACACACACGTATACATGCACACACCCACCCCTTCTGACTTGCATGTTCAGCATACCTTTTTTTTTAAATATTCTTATTCCAGCAACAACTCAGTTGAAGTCAAAAAAGAAAGTATGGACTCGTACAGCCTGCAGTACACTTAGAAGTCCTGTTCTCCTGGGACCCTGGCGAAGCATACTATAAACTCACATCCAGATTTTCTTCCAAGAAGAAACACAGGATTTTTTTTTTTAATCATGGAGCTAGATGTAGCAAGATGTGTCCCTGTAGCCTGCACCATAAGCCACATCTTACCCAAGAGAAGCCATCTTTTTTCTCCAAGTTCTCCCCCCCCGACATTTTTTATTTTCCTTTTTCTCTTTTCAGTAACTAGATGAACTCTTCATACTAGACCCTGCCCTGCTAAGTGTTTCCTCATGTGTAAGAGGCCTACACATGGTAAATTAACTCCTAATTTCAGGATTAGGACACACAACTATTTCAAAAACAAACTAAATCAACTCATAACCTTCCACTGCAGTTAACAATTACATGGTGCCTTTTAATTTTGTTTTAGAAAACCAATAAAAGGAGGAGATCCGTGATTTGAACTCACTAGAAATAGTTGAGCTTTGGCTGAAGATAAAGAAGCAGCAATAGGAAATGCTTGGTAAATGCAGCAGACAACGTTTTCAAGGGCCCATAGCACAACAGAGCAGGCAAGATGAATACAACTCCATCAACATCAAAGAAACAATTACCTGCAAACACGAAAAAAATCATTCCACTAGAAGTATTAAAATACGCACTGCATTGAGAAATCCTGAGCACACAAAAATTATTGTCGCTCTAGTGGCTTCAACTTATACCACTGTCAGCAAGAGCTCAGAAACAGTGGTGCCTCCCTTTATCTCCTTCTCATTGTACAGCACCTAGCCATGATACAGAGCTTACATCATACTTTGAAACAGCTTATTTGTAGGGAACAGGTCATTAGCTGGGGTAAATGAGCATGTGGCTCTAAAGTTTCTCTGTAGTCTACTGATAAATTAAGAGAAGTCATTAAATTATAAGAAAAATTAGTATTGAAAAATAGTGTTTCTGGAAATCACAATACACAATGCGTTCTGCAGGACTGATGCTAAAGGGGCACATCCTTAACTGTGCAAATAATTCAAACTCTTGCTTGGCACCAATAATCAAGACTTGAGTTTTATATGATTATCAGAGACTTCAGTGTCTTCAGTGAGTATCTCTGTTTCTACATCTACTCATTTATGCTTTTAAATGAATGCAGTGCTACTATATTCCAGAAAAACCATAAGCACACAATTCCTTGCTTGTTAAAACATCTTTACTAACAAGTTGCCTGTTTCACTTGTTTCGGCAAGATGGAAATAAACATATTTTCATTTGCGTTTCATTAAATTATTCCGCAACCCATATGCAGTGTCTTGATGCAGTTTGAAAGGTGAACAGATGGGATTTTATTTTTAGCTCACGTTAACACAACCCATCAAACACTCATTTGCCTGATATACTATCATAATATAGCTTACTACTCAGTCTTTAAAGTATATCTTTGCCTGTCTTGTAACATCCAAATGACAAAAGAGAAGTGTGTGATAAATATTTAATTACAATCATGATGATGGCTTTGTCACTGAAAACTAGCAATTGTAAGTCAATGGAAGAACTTGGGTTTTAAAGAGGAACATTCAGCAACTATGTGCTATTGAAATCAAAGCACATTTTTTAATTATAATATTTCAAATACAGGCTTTGTCAAGATCAGAAGAGTGCTTGCAGGGACCAAATATATGCTGTTATACTGATATATAAGGCATTGCAACACCTGTTAGGTATCAATGGAAGTAGGCTGAAACTTTCTTTCAATAGTTAAACTATATATGCCTTCAACTGCATTTTGGATACAACGTAATAGTACGTATAATAAAATACCGCCTACAAAAGCATAAGATAGAATGATAAAGTAGATGGAAGTGCTAAAACTGACTTCTGCTTCCTCACTCAAATAATTTATTAAATAAAATTTAGTGTAGCCTCCACACCAGACTTTTAAACTTTGTTTTTACTGGGTATGTACACAACCACATGGAAGAAAGACTGAGTTTTCCAGGTTTGCATGGTACAACTTTTAATTTTACCTGTTCTCGGTACACACCATTCTACAGTCAAACTACTCATCCTTTCATTGGTATCTATCAGATAAAGGATAGCAGAATCAAATCCCAGCCCACCACCACAGAGAGCATTTCATCCACACAAATATATCTTGCCAAGTGAGAAACGCAGTTGTTAGAGTTATAAAGAAACAGAGAGCAAGAACCCTCTAGGATATCTTGTAGGTGTCTGAAGGAAAAGGTGCAAATGGTTCACCAGAGCACCTCCTGTCCTAATGACTGTTTCACATATTTTAGGTAAATCTCAGCAAATACAGAGGAAAAAAGAATCACAACTCTGCAACAGAGCTGCAGCAAAGTATTCTATGTCCTGGAGAAACCACCACCAGCTTTCTAATACGGTATCTTAGACAGCGCTGAAGTATGCAGCGAAAGCATGCACGCACTGCAAATTTTATTGGAATCATGAAAGAACACAATAAAACCATGACAACTAGAAACAATCAAATTTCTGTTTGAATCTGGGCCAACTCTCTTGGCCCTACTACAGCAGGTCTATGTCCTTAGTATCTGTTTCAAGAGTACAGCCTCTCTGCACCAGCACCTTCAAGGGCAACACAGCCCATTACTATGTGTTAGCTGTTGTTAGAGTCAGCATAGCAGCTTCTCTCCAAATAAGAGATAGGTTTCTGCAGATAAATGTCTAATAATTTTCACATGACAAAGGAGATGAGAAGTTTTCACACAACGCAAACACTGCCCTTCATTTTTACACAGGATTTCTGCTGTGAGGAACAAAATACCTTTGAGAAAAATGATCACAAGAACCAACAGACAGGATTCATATTAAAATAGAGCAATACCTTTAGTGATCATCAGTGCTGGTAATTTGGAAATGTTGGGAAAACTTGGAAAAATAGCAGGATGAAATGTGAAAGGAAAAAGTAAGGTCACACTGTCTCATAGAGCTTGATTTTCACATTTGGTGGGAAAGACTAAATGTGCTTAGATACCACTTACTGCTAAATCAATTGATGGTAAGCAGATGTTACCCTCTCCCTCAAATCTTTGTTCATGCTCCGTGCTTCTATCTGTATTACAAATGTGAGACACAATAGTGATAATAAAGTACCCAGAAATAGTACAAAATCCCATGTGAAGAAGATAAATCAAATGAGACAAGTCAGCTATATATAAAGGCCCTAAATTATTCAAGCTGCCTAAACACCCAGAAGTGCACTCACAGCTTTATACTAATGATTGCAAATTCCAAACAGCATCGTTATATTTTTTTCTATTTTCTTTTTTTTCTCCAAACATTTCAGCACATAGGAATTAAGTCTTTAAATCCTTATTTCGTCAGCAGACACTCTGTACTAATTAATATGGAAAACAATGACCATAGGAGAGGAGCAGATGGTGTGAAGGCAGAGAATGAAGATAAACTGAGAGATCTGTGTGAAGATACCAAGTGCATACTCTAGAATTTCTTAAACACTGATAATCTACTATATAGGTCTTTAATAGATAGATTTAGTTTGAAACAACATTTTAAGCAGAAAGGTCAGATGAGTGTCCACATTTAGTCAGCAATAAACCATTTTTCCAAGCTCTTTTTTTAATCAAATCACATGAGAGATAAGATTATTTCCCACAGGATGCTGATCATTGTGGTGTTTGAAATATTCTCATCATACACTAATAATTAGGAACATTTCTTCATCCTTTGTTGGTAACTTTTTTAATGCAAGAATTACATCTGAAATAGAGAGAGGAAGAAGAAACGAGACTAGCATTTTTACAATATTAAAATGAATTAATTTTTTTCCTGAATCATGTTTCTCATACATGGCTTCAGAAGACAAAAGGAAGAAAATGTTTTGATAACTTTAGATATGAAATGAGTATTACTATTCCATGTGAAAATTGACTCCTCAACAGGAGGTAGGTATGGGATCCTTCGAAAATCCCAATTCCAAATTATTTCAATTTTTACATTCTTCTTGGTAGGGTCACTGCAGTCTGTAGCCCTAGAATAATACTGTAAAACATTTGTATTCCTTTTAAATTAGAAACTAAAAAACCATGGGAAAATAGCTGCAATGACCTAGTGTTCATAATTATTAATCAGGGAACTGACTAGGCAAGCTGATGGGAAGCATCAGATTTTAGCTGTGCTGGGTTTCTCTGCCTTGGGCTCATTAGCCAAGAGAAGAAAGGAAGGGACAGGTGTCTGGAAATGCCCATCAGCTGCTGTTGAAGTAGCAGCAACATTATGTTGAGGACATAAAGGCAGAAAGGATACAGGAGCATTTCAGAAGGCAGTTTGGCTGAAGTGATTCTTCCAAGGGCAGGAATACTGTGAACGACAGACCCTGCTTTTTCAGGTGGGAGCAGTGAGCTCCCAAAGAAGTACGTATGTGATTTGATGGAATTATGCATAATAATAGAAAACAGGTAGATGTATAACCTCAGACCCCCAAGACCAGAACCAGCCATTTCTTATTGTTTCACTGATTCACTCCCTTCTCAGTGTGCCATAGAGTTGTGACAAACTAAATCACCAAAATTATTCAGGTTAAAAATCCCCCACCCCCCACCTCCCAGAACTATGGGGTTTCATTCTGAACCTCAGCTATGGTACTAGCACTAAAAAGAGAAGTTGATCTAACAAAGTTTTACATCTCTGAAAGCATCAAAGCAGTATGTTTTAAACATCCTAAATAAAACAATTCATAACCGTAAAATAAAGCAGGGAAAAACTGAATGAGTAAAAAAACCCACACAATGTTACGAAGAGAAACACAACATTTTGCAGAGCCTCATGTTTTGTTTTTGCAGATATTGAGTAAAACTCACAACAATATTTGAGCAACATTTCTTGGCACAAATTTCAAAATATGGAGAAAATCAGTAGCAGACGTCTATTGCAGGTGTTGCATATTTCACACTGAGGTTTAAACCTCTGACTGATACACAAATATATTCAGACCTTTTTATTTTTTATATGTAGACCTTTTCCTTTAGACTACTCTACTAGTAGATATATTAAAACTATGATCTTTCTTAGTGCTCACCTGCTACCACACCATAATGAGTTTTATATCACCATTTTCAAATTAGTTTACTTCTTATTTATGATTTTTCCATCAGGTTTAAACATAATTTTAAAATGCTGTTTCAACTGATTGCCAGTTTTTTATGGTTTTACAGACATATTTCCTTATTTAAACAATAAAACCCAGGAAATTATGTAACAGAAAGGTTTTTCTGGGCATAAAGGCTGAAGTGCAATAAAGAACATACACATAACCTACACCCAAAAGAGTAGTCTCAAAAGCACTCTACCCAAAGTCTCATTAAACTTCAATTTATTTCTATTATGTTTCTACGTCCCAATATATAACTCTTTAACCTTTCACCTTTCCAAGACGTAAAATTAACAATGCTGACATTTACAGGATATTGGTTTAAAAATGTCAGTAAGGGAAAATGAAAAACTAGAAACAGAACAGTATTTATCAGTTGCAAAGATCTGGCTATGATAAATGCTAACATCACTGTTGACAAAATTATACACCTGAAAGTATTTTTCTCTTCAAAGTAGAACCTTCTATATTTCTGGCAGGTGACATTTATATAAAATGTACAACAAGAATTACTATGGTAACAAAAATATTTAAAAAGAAAGGATTATTTTTCTGTTTCTATTTCAGAATAGGTTATCCCAGAACACTAAGAAATCTTTATATTCTTTTTCCTTGACTCTGCTATTGAACTCCCTTAATTATTGACCTTTGGCCAGAGATGCTGGGCTGTCCACAAGTCTCGGTACTAAGGGATGTTATGCTGCTTTGCATTTCAGATGCTAAGGCATGTTGCAAATGACAATTGCAATACTAAATGATTCCACCGAAGAGACACACTTTTTTTAAATTGCAGATGAAAAGTAATAGGTACATTACAAAGCCCATCTCTTGGGATATTTAAATTATATTGAGAAAACAAAATCCTGGTAGTAAACATACCATCCAGTAGAGAACAATCCCAAAGGAGATGGAAAGCACCTATTAGTTTTACTTCTATTCCTCTATAACTTACAGGATTCTGTGCTAACAGACATATAGCTCCATTCCACTGAAATAAGAATATTTTATTGATTTCAAACTCCCTCATAAACTTGAAATATTTTAATTACCAAATAATCCATTTTGCATTTCACAGACAGCAATTTGCTGAGCAACATAAACCTAACAAAACAATGTCTGATTGAAAAAGTGAAATATATTCCTGTAAACAGAAAGTACCTGGTGTGTCCTTGAAGTCTATTGTTTTGGGAAGGTGCCAGAGAAAAATATTAAACTCCCTAATGCACGAGAGGATTGTTTTGCTTTTAATAAGTCAACTTTTGAAATTCCCATAGATTAACATGAGCCAGAAACCCACCAACATCTGCATTTCAAAAATGCTCAGAAAACAGGGTAGGGTGAGAAAAGGCAAGTATCGGCTAGAAAGTCCACTCTGAAGACAGACAAGAGAAAGTTGATAAGGGTCTCCATTCATTGATGTTAAAATCAACAATTGTTCCCAGTCTAACATTACAGAATTTGTAGCAAGATAGTAACAACCAAAAACTTCCTTCAGCATCCAATGTTCCTCTTAATAGCCAGTGCAGTGGCTTCAAAGCAGCATTCGGCAGCATTGCAACTTACATACAAAAGCAAATGACAATCTCCTCATCCCAGCCTTGTTGACTGCTTTGCTGCAGCCCAGGCTGCCACAGTAACTGCTCCACACATTCACCCAGCAAGTTCCCCTTTGCAGGTCTGCAAGCAGTTTAATTATAAGAAAGAATTGCTATCCCTACTTCACAGATGAAGACACGATAACAAAGAGGTCATATCCGCAGCAAGTATGAGAGATTAAAATCAGATCTTTACCTTGAAGACTTTAGCAGTATGGTGCAGGATCTGTCATGTTTCTCTGTCATTAGCATAAATATTTCTTGGTTGTGTTAATCAGTATGGGTGCAAACGCATTTGAAAAATTTGGGGGTTTGTACATGGTCCCAGAAAAGTAGCACATGTCACAGTTGAACATGCAAGACTATTACATTTCCTAAAGCTAGGCCAAAATCAGTGTAGATATGAATATAGCAGTTGTCCCCATGCTATAGAGCTCTATGGACTCCACAATTTTGCTTGATACGGTAAAAAGACATAGATTAAAAATGTCCACTGTTGCTCAGTGTAAATATATATACTATGGTATTCAAATTACAAATCTGCTATAGCAATGTAGTTTTAACCTGCAAAAAAAAGACAGAAACAGAGATTAATCACTGTAAAGATAGAGCAAGCAGAAGATTTTTTTTATTATTATTTAATATTTGGGTTAAGTTATGGCCTTTTTTCAAGATAAAGTAATGCATGAAAATTAAACTCAGTTTTAATCTCCTTTTCTGACTTGCTTTCATTTCCCAGTCCACATTTAATCAACAGTGTAGCTAGTCCCTCAACAAAATTCCACCAGAAATTTTCTTTAAAATTTTCCTTTATTTCTGCTAACAGCAAGACAAAGGAAAAGGGAAAGAAAAATGAAAAAAACTAGTTGGATTTGCTGGAAGAAGTGCTGTGGTTTTCTTTGAGCAAAGTTACCTAAAACAACACCGTCAGCACCTATACATTAGCTGGAGGAGTAAGTTAGAGGCACCCACAATAGATCAGATTAGCCAGCTTTTGCAAAAGAAATGAAGTAGCAAGTCATCATATTGTATTTCAAGGTTTTCTGCTGGCTGTTTTCATTGCGGTATGTGACCATCACACACTAAATTCTGAACACAATCATTTTGAGTTAAATTTTTATCAATATCAAGTGAAAGTCATTTGGATGAACACTCTCTTCACTACAAGCTTCTGGGTGCAGCTCTGCAAGAGGCACAAGAGAAGAATCCACTTTTTCTGAGTTTGGATGCAATGGGATGTTTCATTGCACTGTGCCTGCAAACTAGCATTTAAAATTCCAAGCCTAGCTTACCCTTGTGTTTATTTCAGTTGTTCCTGAAATGTACTAACTCTCACTTCTGTCCCCCAACATTTTGTTCTTCCAGAGACAAAGCTAGAAATGCTAAATATAACACAAATACAGTGTGTGGGGCACCCATATGCTTCCTTTTTATGCCACAGAACTGTACTTGTTCTGTACATCTCTAAAATCTTCCAGTATTTGACATCTGGATCATGGTGTTTGGTGGGTGAAGCACTGCAGTGGGAGAAGGTGGCCCCATCCTTGGGGCATCAGAGCCCAGGAGAGATTTGTTTTTCCCTTCTTACAGTTGGACAAAAAAACAGGAGAAACCCCAAAGCCTAGGAGGGGAAGCTGAAGGACAGCCAACACACAAGGAAGGGCCGGCTGAACAGCGTGGCACGTCTCGCCAGATGCAGCTCCAGTCAGAGGGCTGCCCAGGGCTTTATTTAAAGCATGAAAGACGTGCTGCTGAATTTTCTGCTTCCTGACTCTGGCTTGGGACGCTGCCCGCTGTGTTTGAGCTGCACTGAAAAACCTCAGCAAACAGAAAAATATAGCATCTTCTGCAACCCTTATTTCCAGTTTGGAGGACTTTTTTCTGATTGTTTTGGAGCTTTAAAGTTTTGGAATAAATCTGGCTTAACACCCTCACTTAAAAATGCAAATAAGCTTTTCAGCAACAAGGCTCCTGAAGAGCCTTTTTCCCCCGCATTTATTGAAAATGTAAGACTCTTATGCACTAAGCTACGTTATCCAGGAGGGAAAAAAACCTGTGGGAAGAGAAAAAAGTGAGCGAGCCCCATGCAAAATGCATGAGTCTTGATAGCTTTCTCTAGTCCACCATATGCATATTTCATGAATTCATTACAGCAACTACTGCATCTATAAGTCAAATAAACCCAATTGTTCAAATAAAATGACCGGCTTGATATACAGAAAACAGATGCTGTTGGAGGAATACTGACACTCTCCAAGCTGAAACTGCTACACGGCTGTCAAGACTACTGAGTGTCCTGTAGTCTTGATCAGAAGAAGAAATAGGAGAAGAAAACAGTTATTTCCACAGCATCTGCATGAAGGAAAATGACTAAAAGGTTGTTGTAACCCAAACACTGATCCTCGAAAACAATTCTAGTAGCTGAGCTACAAACTGTACTTTCAGTCATTGCTAACTCACATCCGAAACAAAAGATCACAGATAACAGACGATGCTCACAATGGGGATCTGCATGGGGACAAATATTGAAAAGACGACAAGGATGGAAAGAAACTAGCAGTAAAAAAAATACTCTGTGGTTCCCCCTGTCAGACTGTGTGCTGTATATTCTATACATGAAAACAGCTTGAAAATAAAATGGGAATGAGAAATTCAGGGTGTCACACACAAAAAGAAACAGCTGCTCAGTGTTTTCGGCAAGGGTGAATATTATTTTCAAACAGGGCCCTACGCTGCTTTATCGCTTCCATATGGGAAACCCTTTCTGATCATTTGCAAATCCACTCCAGTGGGCACTAACTACAGACAGAGCCCCTTCCCCCAGCCTGGAAGGGGATAGGAAAGAGATGGGACCTCAGTGTACAGAGCCATCAGGACTGTGCAAAAGTATAAAAAAAGTGGCAATACCAATGGAAATTGTTTTTCATCTAAAAGCACCAGCAGACACACCCCTAAGAGAGGCCCAATTGCTTACCAGCATGGATACACGGAGATTCAAGAGTATTATTGATTTGGCTGATCAGAAGCTTGAACAATGAAGAACAATAATCTGAACACCTATTCTTTCTTGAGATTCAGATAAAAATAGAATTTACACCTAAACACCTCCAAATTTTGAACACCAAAACACAATTCAAGTTTTTCAAAACTGAGACTCACACAGAATGCCACAGGAATGTTTCAGCCAAGACTGGTAGGGTCTCACCATCATCCCCTCCAACCTTCCATGCACCAGGTCCCATACTGAGAACCCTCTGAGTGCATGACATGGGTTTCTTTTTTGTGAAACGAAGCAAAACAGCTATGCTCCAAAAGTGCACCTAAAGCTCTTCCACAGGTAGCAAGCATTCAGCACACAGCACTGGACTAGATAGAACTCAAAGTGCAAAACAGCATATTTCATCAGGTACTCGGATCACTTCACTCTTGTGAAAAAACAGAACCTTTCCAACACAGGCACAGCCAAGCAACATCTTAGTTTTTCTTTACCAAAAAAAAGGCCAAAATGAATCATTTAATCATCACATTTTGGAGGCATGGAAATTTAATGTTTTAATTTCTCAACTGGTTTGATATTCATTCACAACCAAAGCATGGTATTCAAGAGCCACTTACATTTAGCAGGCTTTCAACTTGTCACTGTCCAAGTACTGCCTTAAAAAAAAAAAAAAAAGAATATTTAACCTTTCTTCTCTGGGTGGAAAATAAATGAAAGTTTGTGAACTTTATACAGTAACATTTGTGCTTTGAATGAGCTTCATGTGCCTCCAGCAAAGCTCTACGACATTCACCACTTCACAGTTTAAATGTGTGTTCTAATAAAAGGTCAAGAGAATGAGGAAAAAAAAGGGAGGTCCTTCAAGGTTATAAATATATTAGACAGGAAAAGCATTTCTGCTCTGCTAAATGCCTGTTTAAATATAAATCTATTAGTCTGATGAGGTTAAGACCCTGGAATGTAAATTTTTGTCTGATTTTGAAAGGACAGTGGTGGTGTTCCCTCATCTCCCTCTGTTTTCTAATTCTCTTCCCTTCTTCCTCTGTTCTTTCTAAATACTCTAGAGTTCCTGAGGTTTTGGACTTTAGGATTTAAAAATAAAAACACACAATTAAAAAAAAAAAATCTCATCTGAAGCAGTTAACTACTTTCTGGGAGAAGGTGAAGTTAAATATTTTGAAAGGACAAATAAACTCTATGGTTGGCCATGAAAAAAAGAAATGAGGGAAAGAGGTATACCTGAATAGAGACTTTGCCATAACAGATATATATTCCAGGAACACAGTTATTCAAGTTAGTAGAGTAACTATAATGAAATAAAGGTTTTAATTTCAGAATAACATTTTCATAGAGGACAGTATTCTGGAATTGATAATATACAGTAGTTGCTTCTTCATGGCCATTAAGATTATTCTTCCTATTTTAGTATGTTCGTGTTCAGGGTGAATGCCATGCCAACCCAGTAACACTACACACTCCATCCTGCACCAAAAGAGCCAATCTCTCCCTCGCATTCAGTTACATCATGTAGATAAACATCAGGTTTTCCCACTCAAAATGAGATAGATGGTATATTCAAGCAGTGTGGTAAGATATCACAGGATCTTTTCTTGCCCCAGGAGTTGAGTGTATTGTTTCTGTCAGCACATTTTAGTACATCAAACAATTAATTTATATAAAGTAACTTTTCTCCAATCACAAAATTAATTCTCAGTCCAAAGTTTTAGAAGGGTGTGAAGCACATGAATAACTTAAAACTGTTCTCCAGCCTATATATATTATAGAAAGACCTGCTTTGCAGTTACTGTATAGGTCAAAAGTAGAGAGAGGTGGATTGTTCCCCCCCCATTTTTGGCTGGTTAATTAATAACCTCACTTTGATGAAGTGTCAAATTGGTCTAAATGAACTTGTGACTTCCAGGCTTCTGCTATATCAGAGGCTTTTTCCTGCAGCTGCATCATTTTTGCCCATCCCATAACTCTCTAATAACTCAAATCTAATTAAGCGTCTTTCATCAAAAGAATTAGCCTGTGACAGAAGAAATCTGAAAATCTATTAGCTTATTTAAAAAGAATTTGTTCTATTTCTCTGTAGGTGAGGGATACTAACTAGTATTAGATATGTATTCAGATATTTAAAGTTGTAGTTTATATATTCCACCTCAGTAAGAAATACATACCTTTCATATAAAAATTTATAATGCCTAAGCTCCTGTTTTATACTTTCTAATTGGTATTTTTATCACTGAAAGGATAATTCTAGCATTTGTAATAGGAAATACTGTTTTAAATCAAATCATATATTTTAAAAATGTCATGCACAGAAGTTGATTGAATAACATAAAACTTCCACTGCTCTATTAATTTTTTCCTCACTTTTTAAGTCTGTTGTATATTTCAATTTCTAATTTGTTTTGGCTGATATACTGTAAACTTTAAGGTTTGTGATCACTCCTGCATCTGTGATCACTTTGGCATTTAGGCTTAGAAACTTCTCATCTTGTATTAACATACAAGCCTGAGCCTGCAAATTCTTGCAGGGTAACTTCTTGCATCTCCTTTTGAGATATCCACAGAAAAGCAGTGATTAACTACAACAGTTAAAGTAAGATTTGGTATATAGTTTCTAAAGATTAAGAAAGCAAAAACTGAAAAAACAAAATCATGCTGATTTACATGATAACCACTATCTGAGATTCAGGGTTTACCTGAATATTAGCCAATAACAAGAAAAACCTTGCTTCTAAAAAATCAAAAATTCCGGCATTCCAAAATTCTATTAACCAAGTTCTGAAAGATCTGACGGATAGAGTTTACAAAATATAAGACATTGTGTTTGCTGAACTGAAAACTGTGACATTTAAAATTTTTTCCCCATTTATTTGTATATTTCAGGAAAAACACATGGGAATTTTCAAAAACTTGAGGTGGAAAAAAGTTAGACATTCATCTCTCCACTTCTGTAATTCTTGCTAGAATTAGTGCATTTATATCCTTTGGTTGGAGCCAATTATCTTTGGTGCTCAACAATTAAAAGCAACTATTTTTATTGCCAGAATCACAATGAAAGGGAAAAGAATGAAAGACAATCTCATTTAAAATTTTCTTTAAAATGAGCATTAGATCCACTGCATTATTTAAATTATATATCTTGTGAAGATTAATTTTTTAAACAACACTCAAAGTAGTAGGAAAAAAGAGCAAATCCTCTAGCCTTCTTTGTTTTCATTTTCTGTTTTCACTATGCCAATGGTTTAACTCTGGTTTGCTCTTAAATCTTTGCAAGTGTGTCCTGGATGTTGCAAAGGTATAGGCAAATAATTAACTCTGTCTGGACTTATATACAAGGTGGGATGAAAAAATATTTCCAAGAATAGATGAATAGAATATTTAACAGCACTATTAAGACACATCAGAATGACAATTGTATCTCTAATATTACCAGATTCATCATTATAGTAGGAAATCCATTGGTTGTACAATCACAGACATGGAGTGTGGCTTCCTGCAAGGTACTAAAACCCAAGCTCAAGCAGCAAAATGTTTTATAGAAAGTAAAGACTCCACTTAATCTATTGCAATACTTAGTAGAAATACCTATATTCAGACAATATTTCAAAGACTAATTCAAATCATTAAATATTTTAACAATGCTTATTTGCTCCCCCCCCCCAACTCACACCTCAAGGGAAAGGCTGAAAATTTGCATTAGACTATTAAAATAGGCAAATTCTACACTACTCTTATATGGCAGATATTCATTCTCACAGCATCCCTCACCTCACCAAAAAATTTGCCTATACCTTCTGTGGGCTGTAAGTAATATGGTAAAAAGACTTTCAAATATGTCACCCTTAATGGGCTGATAGCTTTAATTCTAGCTATCTGGGAATTTTGATAAAACATTTCTTTTAACAGATAAAGACACTTTGTCAAAACCTAAAAATTTGTGTGAAATAGAATTTAACACGTTCCCTGACACATTTTTGTGCAGATGTTTCCAAACATCCAATTGTTATAATTGCAAACTGAAGTTTTACTAAAAGTGATTTTTTTTTCAAAATAGCTAAGTAACTGACAAAAGCAAATTTTTTATTTTGCTTGTAAAGATTTATAAGATTTTGAGATATCACCTTGATTCACGATACAGTTTTTTCAAATATAAAAACAGGTCAAAATATCACTTCATACTTAGTGCTACTACACAGAGAATAACAATTTCTCATAATTACAACCGAACATGATAAATAGGTTTTCTAAGAAGTCACTGCAAATTTCAGACGTGGAAAAGGATTTTCTGAGAACTCCACAGAGTCATACTTACAACAGTTATCTTACCACTAGTTAAGCTCAGCTCTTAGCCAAACCATGAAAATATGAAGAATAATGCTTTGTGAGGGGATTTCAGCTTCTACCCCCTTTTAGGATGATATTCAGACACTTCTATTTCTGAAAGTTGCAATTCTACATCTTCCATAAAATTCACCTACTTTAAAACAAGACCCTGAATGGAAAGTCAATTTTTGCCTGGCTTCCTTAGGGAAACAATAAGAGTTCATGGCTGTAAAAAAGATTTTGACCATGAAGCCACTGACTACACTAATAATAAAAGCTCATCACACGCTTAATTCACCTTACTCTTTGAGCATCATCTGCTTATTTCACCCTTCGTGACATGTCCTACCCTTTTATTCACTTTTTACCAGGCAGTAATTGTGTAAGAGTTTTCATACCAACCACTTACAGTTTCCTGCAAACTTGTGAACATCGGGTCCTTAACTCTTCCAGCAGACTAGAAGTATAAGTGAAGAACATGGGAAATGTCTTTAGTAGGTGATTATAAGGAGTTCAGAGTTATCTGTTGATCTTTTAAATTGTCATTCAAAGCAATGTTTCAAAACTTAAGATTACCAGTGAGCTGCTTTTAGGTTCTCCAGAGGCCTAATGAAAACTGATTAGAGTTAAAACGTACTGTTCTAAAAACTCCCCTACATTACTGTAAAAATATATTCGTTATGTATAAAAAATTCACACTATCTTTATAGCAATGCATATTTATCTTTCTGTCCATCTCCAGAAAGAATATTAAGAGTCTATTAATCCACAAAAGCTGAGGAACAGTTAAAATCCCAAGTGGTTTCAACCAGACAAAATTAGGAAAGAACATACCACTTCCAGAATGTGTCATACAAGTTATACACACTAGTGTGTATTATCTTCATAATATATGCTATTTATAGCATACTATTAAACAGAAAAGGATATCAAATAGGTTTTTATAGCTTTAAGCAGGTAAACAGATAACTAAGCAGAAGGCAATTGCTGTACAACATACACCATCCTTAACATTACTGTCATTTCCTAACAAAAAGATGTTGTTTATACAGCATTTATAATAAAACTTGACTGCTAGCTATCATTTCCGAAACATTTTCCTAATATCATGTGTCTGTGTCCTTTGATAAATGTTTTTTATGACGCTACAGCAGGGAATGGCACCCCCCACCGGGTCTTACTGTGGATTTCAGACGCCAGCTAACACACATATCACTCGCCAGTGGATTACTTCTCAAGTACTCTTGATATCAAATGTTTGAAAAACCAAGTGCTAGCATAACTAAATACAGCTAAAAAGTACTTCAGTTCCTCACATTTAATGAGCTGATAACCCTTCAATAATTTTCTTGTGGAGCAAAAAGATATTCATGACAAATAACAGAGAGCAATAAGGCAATTAATAAATGACATGAAATCCAGTAAAAGTAACGAGTTAAATATAAAACAAAAGCAACATAAAATGGCTGTTCTGAGCCACACCAAAAGATCATCCAGCCATGTCTCCTGTTTCTGACAGCTGCCAGCAACAAAAGTCTGGGAAAGGGTGCAAGAACCACGTAAGCATAAAATGCTAATTCCATATGACACTTTTCCAGGTTCCAGTCATTACCACCTCAAGGGCTTCCGACACCAGGGACTGCATTTTGACCACAATTATTAGAGCAGATTGCATCTAACACCCTCCTAGATTTTTCTTAGGTAAATACGCCTGCTAACCTCTTGAAAACTCACAAATCCTGAAAAAAATGATTACACTAAATTACCAATGATTCAGAAGTCAGACTATGATAAAAAATTGGAAATGTCCTAAGTGAAATTACGGTTCTTTACAAATAGTAGAAACAAGAGGATTTTATGACACTGCATACAGTTACAACTCAATTGAATGAAACAGCAAAAATACATGCATGGGTATAACTGGATATGTACATCCATAAGGCTACAGGCACACACGTTTTTCTGCGTTTTGTTCAATGTCCTTTAACAAATACATTTTGACTGCATCCTCTTGCATTTTGAAGTCACTTACATTGTAAGGGTACCCAAGCAAATGACTCTGCATACAAAAATATTCACTAAAGTATTTTAATATACATTTCAGAATAGTTTATTATCTCCATACGCATTAAAAACAGTTCACATGTGAAACTACAAACACTGAATATTTGAAGCAATTCCTCTAGTAAGGAACCTGAAATAATGCACTGGCTGAAATGTATCTTTAGAAAATAGTCAAAACAATGAATAATTGAAAACAGGATGACTTCACTAACAATTTAGAAGAGAAAAAGCTAAATTCTATGAATATGTTCTTTGCTCTATATTCTTTCTCTTCCCCTTTCAGTCACTTTGCATAGTGTTTTATCTACCTTGAAATACATATTACAATAATTATGCATTAAGAATATCAATCCTTCAATTTAATATTCTGTAAGACCACAAAATAATTGTTATTTCAAAGAAATTATCTCCTTTTGTTTCATCTATCTTTATTTCTTTTTAATTTATTCCAGGACATTTGCATCAGTTTCAATGCTAGACCCATAAATCTGAACAGGGAGGGGGGGAAATATTATGAATTAGCACCTCAGCTGAAAAACCCAAATTCTGTTCACACTGAACTTGCTGGAAAATCCCAGTTCCAGCAGGTTTCCAACCTCTGCACGATCAGGGGCATCTGCTCAGGACACTGGGCAAGTCCTCAGGGCTTGAACAGCCTCCTGAAGGCAGCCAGGAGGATGCTATGTTTGGGGGGCTTACCTGAAGCACGATTTTGACAGAATCTGGCTATATCTAGGTGAAAGATAAGAGTAATAGGTAAAGATGAGGTAAAGTAAAAAAACAAGGAGGAAGACTCCCCAAAAAACGTGCAAGGTTCAAGTTGCAGCTAACTGGCTTTACCATATTAGCTCCTTTTCTGCAGGCAGCTTCCATCTCATAAATACTTAGGATCATAAAATGTTGTAATATCTTTCCGAGTAACAGATGTTATTTGGCTTATACAATGGCTTCAAGTACCAGATTGCAATGACTTATAAGAATCCAGAGTACAGTACGTTTTTCTAATACTTGGCAATTCATGAAGTTGAAAATATGAACTATCATAGAAATCAATGTACGTCTGTAATTTTTTGACGGTAAATTGCTGTACAGGAAGTTGTAGGTTTTTATTATGATTTCTGTATTTCAGAAGCATCTATTCAGTAATTTCTGAAAATAGAGATATCTCTTGCATATGAAGCTGGTGGGTTCATATTATCCTTTCAGAGCATTTACACAGACAGAGCCCATTGCTGGCAGATCCCCCACCTCTCTCCTCGCAAAGAAAGGCTCAGATTCCCATATCTGAAACTTTGACATCACAAGGAAATACAATTCAGGGTGCAAATCTTGAGTGTGTTGCAAAAACCCCAGGCTATCCGGGACTAGTCCTTCCTTCCAAGTAATCCCACAGAGCAAAACTGAGAGTATCCACATTATAGAGGTAAAATTGCTGCCTCACCATAGAAATGTTTTTTCCCCCCAGTCCTTCTTCCCCACACACCTTTTCTGCATCAGGACCTGCTATTGAGTAGCAAATATTACAGGGGCTACAAAACTATCCTCATTTCAGTCCCCAGGCAGAGGACACTCTAACCCCTGTGCACCACACAGTCCAGAGGATGGCTGTGCTATAAACAGAGATGCGTAGCCTCTGCATTTGCATTGTGTGGAAAGCACATTCACAGTTTAATTAGCATTTAAATTCCAAAGGTTCTGAATATAATAGAGTGCTGCAATGTTTGCTCAGACTGCATCGTGCAGTCTGTATATTTTATGCCATAGTTAAAACAACGTAAATAGTAATATATTAAAAATAGTGTACACGGAGGGTAGGACCTGCATTGTGCCACACAAGTATGCTTAGGGAATAAAAACCCTCAGCAAATAATCTGAAACTGAATTTAGCTCTTCAAGTATTTTACTTGAAGACAAAAAGTTAAACCTAAGTACAAGCAACTTAAAATATTTTGTTAGATAATAAATAATTAAAAGATAATGAAAAAAAATGAATACATTTTGGACTCCAGAGTTACACAACAAAGTAGTCACAAGCTAGTGGATTTATAGAAACTATAGAATACTGTTAAAATGCATATGTTTGTATCAGTAGAAGTGAAGGTACAGGCTGCATAAGTGAATAAAAATTTGCATGTTATAATTGTTTCTACAAAAGACTGAGAACATCACATTAAATGACAGCTGTCTTTTTCTCTGAGAAGCAGACTTTTCACTAGCTTCACCACCTTTATTCAGTCATCTGCAGATAATGTGGTTCTTTTGGAGCGTTCTGAGTATCCACAATCATATTTTAATTTTTTTTTTTCATGTAGATGAGAAATATGTTTTTCTAATTGCAGTTGTAAATTTAAAAATTATCAAGAAATGTATTCAGTAGCACCATAAATTGGCATGCTGCCACCTATGCAAGATGTTACCAGGCTGTTGCAATAATTTCATTTTTATTAGATAGATATTCTTTTAGCAATATTCCCTTTGCCTGGGATAAACATACTTGTAAATAGGTAGAACTGGTATTCACATATACCATAATTGGGAAAAAAAAAAAAGACTACAAATCTCTATCCAGGTTTTGAAGATAGTTACACTGAAATTAGGAAAATTTTGCAGATTTTTCCTGGAAAGGAAGCAACACAGGAGGAAAAGCCTCCTTTGCCATCCTATAAGCAGTAGTGAAATTCCTGCTTAGGACTTACAGAAAAAAACTAAAACATCCAGAGACATAGTCCTTCAGGAGACCAAAACACCTCCTGATATTTAATAAGGAATCTCTCAAGACGCTTGTTCCTCTGTAAGGCATCAGATCATGCAATTAGCACATCTGATACTCAGACATAAATCAGTCTTCCTCAAGTGCTTGCTTAGCCAGGATTTTACTTGCCAAATAGCTTTAGCTTTTATGATAGTCATGAAAAAAACAATTATTTGGAGCTGTATCACTTTAATAAAAAGCCTTTTATAATCTGAGTTTGCTTTTTCTCTCTTATGCTATATACTGAGAAAGAATATAGGGATATGTCATAATAAAGATACTGAAATCATAGCTATACATACACCCTTCCATTTTTCATATGTTTTCCTAAGATGCCCTTTTACTGGGAGTATAATGCACTTCTCATAGGAAACAGCTGAAAAATGGCTGCAGCTATCTTTATAAGGTCCCATGATGTAATGTACCATTATATTCACTGAACTTCACTCCCTGTATCCCATTTAATACCTTATTATTCTTCTCAACATTTGAAGAAGAATTCTGCCCATTATCTAATGTGAGAAAAAATTTTGATGAACAGGACTCAAATTAAAAGCAGAGGAGTCTTTAAACTCAGATCTTTGTTATTCTTTCTGCTTCCTTAGCACTACTGCAATTATTTAATTATTCAGGAAAGTAGCAAATAGACGTGTTTCACCTTGAAAGCACCGAAGGCTTTCCACTTACAGGAGCCAGCTCCAAGGACCTCCTCCCTCACTCCGCTCAGCCAGGGGAACAGCTCACTTAATAGGTTTCCATCATCAAAAAGCCAGCATTAGAGAAGTGCCTCTATCAAATTCTTCACCAGGAGCCAAACTGGCTGCGGTTTCAGAAGAGAAGTGCGGTGGGTTGGGGTAGAAGCAGTCCACAGCTTGGCAGGCAGGAGCATTATTCACCCTTTGGCCAGCCAATCTCTGTCAAAAGTGAGAACAAACCCCAAGAACTGCACACATGGGCAAAGTTTCCAAGGCAAAGTGACATTGAGCTTATCCCCACAGTAAGCAAACTGTCCAGACCACTTCTCTTCCTTTTGGGAGAGAGCAAAAATAACAAGAAAAATCCACTGTTAAAGGGTAAATTATGAACTGATGCTCAACTTAGAAGATGTTTCTACTGGTCATTAGCAGAATGGCAGGCAGAAGAAATGAAAGGATCTGACTTTTAATTATAAAAAATAATGAAGGCATGAGTTTGCACATTTGGGGAGGCTTTAAAGAGATACATATAACACAAAAGCACATAATATAAACTATCATAAATTCTTAACAAGATTGAAATAGGTTAAACATCCATTAAAACATATTTTATTAAGGTGAATATTTTGCACTTAAAGTAAATCCATGTAAGTAGTAAGACTGTCACAAAGACAAAAATGGCAGATTTCATCAAGGTATTACTTCAAAAATGAAGGCAATGACTATATCCAGATTTCCCAGTGTAAAACCAAACTTTTTTTTGCCTATTCTAAAGAGTCTGCCAAAAAAAAAAATCTGCTAAACTGTTCAAAATCGGAATTCATTGTATTAAGAAAGTCTTTGTTCTTACCAAAAGCATTTACTATGTGTAAAAACATAATGTACATAAAAAGTGTAATTTCAATGTCTAGCTTTATTTTCATTCCCACACTCATTTACTTTTGCAGCTACTTCAAATTCAATTTAAAAAGGGACAATTTAACTTGGAGTTTTTGTAATGGGACTTTACGCACAACATTATCTTACAGACTTTACATAGGGTCTAATCTTGATAGAAATATCTCCTTCTTTATTACCCAGTAAAATCCTCACTACCTCAAAATTTCTATTTTAAACTGCAATATTTTCTAATGTAGATTGATTTTAATGGTAAGGTTGCTTAAGAACAGCCATGTGCATTACTCCCCAGCAAAGTTATTCCTTAAAGAATAAATGGTGGAAGTTGATGAAGCAATCTACATTTTAATACATTTTTGCTGCAGAATGCATATATTCCTATTACAAAAGCTTTGTTAGTGACATTAGAAATATTTTCTGTTCTTTCTATATAAATTTGCTTGCAGTAGGAACAGTGGACTACTGTGCTAGCCAGTAGCGTACCGACAGTTGTGCAACATATTTCCACTGAACCATTAGCCAAATGCCCAAAACAAAAAGGTCATTCCAGTAAAATTTGAGCTGATGTAATAGCCATTTGTCTTCATATTCTGCACACTTTGTTAATGACAGATTGAACAACACCGTGCCTATAGCCAGCTGACAGGAATTCTAACCTGATTAAATGTCCCAGTATGTTTTAATACCCTTAAATGGAATTTTTATGGCCTGTTCTGCACGCATATTATTAACACAGAACCATCAAAGAAACCACAGACACGCATAATAGCTCATCAATTTGTAGCTAGGCACTTTTGACCTTGAAAAATCAGCTGTCTTTCAGATTAATGCAGCTATGTTTTGGGCAGAAAAAAAGAAGCTATAAAATTATCATGCTTATTTTTGCCACATGTCAGCACCGCAATAGGGAATAAAGGCCACGCTGCTGGCTTTTTATTGATATTGCCGTCAACCTCTGACATCTGAATTAGAATCTGGGAGACCTATTTCTAATAAAAATCCACTTAGACATTAACATTTCAGCTATAGCAGATCACAAGATGCGCTGCTAGCAGGAAGATGGCGTTTAGTCTGACTTCCACTCCCCCATCAGTGGGTCTTCACATTTCCTGTCCTTCACAGAAGGCCCTAAAGCACTTAGAAAACAGAGCTAGTTTGGACCACAACATCGACCCACAAAACAAGTCAAAAGCTCTTCTGGGGGAAGAGATGGTGAAGGAAAAGGACGAGTGGAAAATGTGAATGCCATCCTCATCTCTAAAAGAGGTAGTAGCACATACAATGTACTGGCAATAAGTTAATAATTGTTGAAACATTCAGGGAACAGAAACATGTGTGTACCTTGAGAATAAGTTTGCAAATTAGCATGTCGGGAAAGAAATGGAAAAACTGAAGATGAAGGCTGTTATAAAAGGAGAATTCTCATACTAGAGAGAAGCTGCTAATGGGCTTTCTGAAGGACTGGTCTTAGGATCTGAGACAGGGAGATGCCCTCTGTGGTAAGAGGAGTTGCAAATCATTCCAGACTGTAGAACGTTTCTTTGTATAACTGAGGAAAAGGCCCAGGGAACACAACGTTACAAACAGATTTTTTTTTTTTTTCCTTTCAGTATCAAATACTCACTATTGGTTATTTCTAAGCAGTCTTTTCCCTTGGGCCTGTTCAGCTTGCATAAACAACGAAATGTACTTCCAAACAGACAACTCAATACTGGTCTTCCATTTTCCAGCAAAATGCTCAGGACACTGGGGTACAGAAACCACGTCTCATGCCTTCAACGAAATACTTATTATATCACTAAAGTCAAGATAGATACTTGACGTCCCAATTTACAAATGTGTTTAACTTAAGGAGTGTGCTTTAATTCCTACCGACTTGATCTAGTTAACTTTATCATTTACATAAATACTTTGCACTAGGATAGTCTTACAAAGGATTTCCAAATACCTTTAGCCAGCCTGAAACTGCATTTTAAGCTGCATGAATATGTTCATTTAGAAAAAAAAAAAAAAATATTCTTCCCCACATTCTGTTTTTTGTAACAGACTTGTTTGGAAAATTAAGTAAATCAAAATTCATATCTATGGTTATTTTTAACATAGACTTTCAGTCTCAGTTTTCTTCCTTTTGTCTTTACTTGATTTGTTGGGAAACAGTGAAAGTGAGATTCTGCTTCTCCTGGTCTGGCTTTTTATCCTTTAGTCTTTAGATAAATTAATAAAAAGAAACGTCAATAAAACAAAAAAAAACGAGAACAGTATGGGAAATACTCCCACACCGGGCTTTTAATGCTCTGTCTAGCTTGATTAACAACCTGTGCCATCCAATCAATTAAAAACCCAACCAAGATAGACATCTTCCATTCATTTGTATAATTACAATGTGGCATCCAGAAGAATCATCGTCATTAACAGGTGACAGAATCTCTCTGGTACATATGACTATTAACTTCACCCAATCTTACGATTACATTAACATCTTTTAAAGAAGACATTATCAGAGGAGGCTCATACAAGTGTTATTCACTACTGATAACCGATATCTGACGAGGTGAAAATGGCTACACCAGCACTACAAACCATCACATCTTTGCTCACAAAAACAGAGCTATTAAAAGCCAAAGGCAATACTGATATCTCCCTCATTGAATTCCATCAAGTAAAAATTTGAAAATTGAATGAAAAGTTTAAGATGTCCTTCTTGAAACACATTCAGGATTATCTGTGAGATCTAGAAAGGACTTTGAGTGGATACCATTACTTAGCAAGGGCAATCTAGAGGCAGCAAAGATGGAAGCAAAAGAGTGAGCAACCAAACAAAAAGTCCTGCAAGACTCTAATTTATAAACCAGGAAAATTAAGCAACCTATGCAACAGTCAAATACTCCTTGCATACAAAAATTTGTATTTTAGCTAAATGTCAGAGTCCTCCACACATGTGGTAATGATGTTAAAATTACCATGTTCTCCTGCAATCATCTTCAACACCATCCTTAGTACAAGTGTCCCAGAAACAACACCTGAGCAATTTATCCCCACCAAAACAATCTCCTGTTTGTGCCAAACTGAATCAAGGGAAGGAGAAAAGCCTGCTCCCAGCCTACACATAAATACCGGGCATGTTCCAACAAATCATGGCAGGTTGCCTAAAGGTTTCTAAGCCTTCATTTTATCTCAGAATACTCTTCTGTTCTCCCAGAGACTATTTTCCCAGAGCAGAACAGTGACAAACATTCTGGTAGAAACACTTCTGCTCCGTTAGTGAGATGACATATTGAACCATGCAATGAAATATGTACTGTCCTTCCAAACGCAGATGTACTGCTGCATCTAGAATTCCCACCACACTACCCAGTGACTTCTGGAAAAATGAAAATAGCACAGAGAGATAAGGGACAGAATCCAGGTCTTTGCAACACAACAGTAACAGATGATGGGTTGTCATTTTTGTTGTTTTTAAAGAGACACCCCTGATTATTACCATGTTTTAGTTTTCCCAGTGGAGTAGTCTTGAAGCACATGAAGAGAATTCTTTGGGGACGAAACTGAGCAAAGAGGCAGCATCCAAGAGCCAAACTAAAGCACTTCTCTCAGTTGAGAGGACTCAGCCACAGATGCTACAGAATAATCTTCCCTCCAGCATATTTAACATGGATGTAACATCCTTGAGAGCAGCTACTCTATCAGACCTCTGTGGGGCCATACCACTTGCTAAAGTGGATATACTGTCTTACATATCTTTTTGACAAAAAGGGTTGAGTACGCATAGTGTCAAATAATCTTATTGCGTACTGCTCTCTAGCAACTGTGCTATAGTGTGGTTTTTTCTACAGATCTGCATTTCTTTGTTTTCATCATTTTACGGCTTGAAAAAATTCACCTCCTTAACCCAAAGGTTTCAGCTAAGTTGAATGAAAAATTCAGACACGCAAAGGGCACAGTAAAACTGTTTAACCTCTATGTTAAAGCTGTCTGAAGCTCAGAGTAACTACAAGCTCATTAGTCAATATGAAAGAGAGGTGGGAAAAGCAGTCAAATAATTTTGTAGAAAAATAACTTCCATGCTTCATAATAAAAATTAGTTTACATGTTTTACCCTCATGCTTTGCCAAGTTGAAGAAATAAGGCTGATACTTTTTGTTCATATTTCAGAGCGGGTCAAATAAAACTGACCACAGCTTATGTATTTGTTTCCTTAAACCATTATTTGTTCTTGCATTTGCACCTACCTGATATATCATTGGAAAGGTGTACATAAAAATCTATACGGCCAAAGGGGTTTGGATTTCACAGTAGATACACACTCATTTCCAGAGCTAACCCCATTTGTAGAGTTTGTAGGGGTAGGGTTTTTTTCCTTAATTTCAGGATGTCTTCCTCTAACCGACTATGGTTAACATTCCTGCAAACAGAGGAAAATTCAGTAGCACAGATCTCTGAGATTAATTAAGAGGAAATGACACTGCGTTACCTTTTATCCCCATTAGTCCAACTTTGAAGCTAAAATTGTGGCAAACGCCATATTTCTAACTCTGCAGCAAGAACCTTTGCTACAATCCTCCAGCCTGCTTTTCCAGTCTTCAGCGTATATTTCCTTTATACTTCTCAATGATCATTTGAAAGCAAACTCTAAATGGGGTAAATACAGCTGAGAAATGTACCTGCACATATAGGATCAAGGTTACAAACAGAACATGAGGTTGGACTGAATCATCAACTTCAGGTAACACCTCGGCTACAAGTCCAGTCAAGACCCTAAACAGGGAATGTGCACACAAGCTCTTGGAAAGCCATTCCTTATCATCTTCATACTCTTGAAGATTACAAAGAACTTTCTGGGAGATGTTAAATTACTTTAATTATAACATAATCTGTTGGCAAACAACACAAGCTATCTAAAGTGTATAGCATATATATAGATCTTGTCTTTCATGTAGCAATTATACTAAAAGCAAAATGTCTTAATACAAACAAATCAGTAACTCCCATTTTGCTGAAACAGAAAAAAAAAAAAAAGTTATTTCAGATAAAAATAGAATTTCAATCAATTTAAACCTGACAAAGCAAATGATTAAGACATGGAAGAGAGTTAACTGTCATGGGTATGACAGAGTAAATAGCAAGCTGTAATGCACCTAGCTACTGGGCTTTACTTATAAAAAATGAGATCAGAGCTTTTACCCTACTTATTTCACACATTCACACCTGCTCCCTGCACCACCACTTCAGCATTAGGTTCACTTGGTCTCAAGGTCCCTTCACAGGAGGGAGGTCCAAGAAGGTTGGGCAGAAAGTCACATCACTTTGTGCCGTGCAGCTGCTCACAGCTACTGGTTCTGGGTTTTACTTCAGCATCTGTCTCCATGCATCCTTCTGACCTCCAGGACCTTCCTCTACTTCCACGATCTTCCCTCCAGCCAGGTTCTTCATCTTCCGCTGCCATTAGCCTCTTGTTTGGTGATTCTGCATTTCCCTCTAGTCATTACAGAATTCGGGACATGCCACTTTTGTTTAGTCCATGCCTTAGCAAAGTTTATAACCAGCCTAGACTGGCTGCAGCTAGCAATCAACATCTCAATTTTAGACACACATACCCATACATATGCCCAATTATCTGCCTGCCTCCCAACCAGCAACTTAATCTTAATTTCTTTTTTGCCAAAAACAGCCTTCAGTTACACTCTGAATAGTAGCTGTATTTGCTATTTATTTTTTAATTTCTGATGGTGAATTTTTTTTGGTTGCTGTTTTTCCCCTCTAGCACTATAGTAGAATCACAACAAAGTTCCATTTTAAATATCAATTTTAGCAATTCAAATTAAAATACCAAAAACGTGCATGGGCACAGTATTGTTTTAGAGGAACTTTGGACTCTATTCACAGAAAAGTAATTAGACTAGCATTTTATAGAGCAGATTATTTCTTTTCAAAGGTAAATAAAGGTGAATCTGTAGTTATATAGGCAGTGAAGGTATATTTCACTCCTTATCTACATAGAGAGCTGTGTTCCCATTATTGACAGAGCAATATCTTCGCAGGGCTCTAAAATGGTATAAGAGTTTCAAAGGAAGCAGGTTAAGTGATAGATCTGCCGAAACCATTCAGGCCAAAATAAGTATTTATCCATAGGTCTAATCATACATTGCCCAACAGTCAAAAGTATAGCTTCTTCAAGAGATAGCACTGATGCGAATGTGCATCTGAATTATAATAAAAACTACCCTTAGACGTAGAAAGACAGAAAAACATTGCCAATAAGTAGTGAAAAATCACAGGGTGTAAGGAAATGGATTATTTGAAGGGAAAGAGCTTCCTGCAGCACTGACAGATCCTGATTTCCATTTTAGTTGCATCAGCTTTACACCAGTATAACATTCTTGACTTTTCTGGTGCTATTTTCCAATTCATGGCAATAAAGAAGAAAGAGCATACAACAAAATCTAACTACAACCACTGTAAAAGAGGGAACAAGTTTCTGTATTATGATGACACTGCTAAAGAACATACCATTCGATGCAAGCTCATGTTTTTCTTGGATTTTCTGTAAACATATTCTAAAGAAGTGATATATCAGCAGCAAAAACCTGTCTGAAAAAAATGAATTTTAATGACTTAATACTATGATCATCGTAATCATTCACTTTTGGATTTTCCCCACACACTTGGTAAGGAACAAAAGACACTAATTTGTTCTACTATTGACTATTGCATTTCTTAAGACTGAAAAAAGAGGCAAATCACATGATACAGAAGTCTGTAAACGCAGAAGGAGCATGATATTGCAGTTTTCTGGTGCTACTAAAGAGGTTGGGCTCACCTTCCTTTCAAACACACATGAAAAAAAATATACTGCAGTTCTTCAACTTTCATAGCTTGGCAAAAAAGACCAGATCAATAAATAAGGTATATCACTTAAGTTATAACTACTATCTAAGTATTAATAGTCTTTCATTTATCATTTAGCCTAAAACTATTTTCTCCTAGACTCCTTTTAATTATATTTCTGTCTATTTTATTATTAGTTATGAAGTACTATATTTCCATGTTTGCTTCTCTCAGATAACTGCTTGCACCAGTAGTATGGGGTCATGTGGTTTTCCCCATGACAGGTATTTCTCCTTTTATTTTAAGGATGAAAAGAAGGATATGAAAACAAACCAAAAAAAGTAATAAACAAAATAAAAGGCTGTACTACGTTTCCAACTTTATTTATAAATTATGTGCTAACGTTATATAAAGCCAAAACACAAAGTGATCTAAAACCTTTGCAATAGAATGTGGGGGAAAGGTGCCATTTCCTACTAACAACAAACCAATTTCAGATTTAGCATCCATTTTGCTATATTTTATAAAATAAATTTTGTTTTTACTATATTAAATGCACGTAGATTCTTCTTGTTGTGAAAATAGTCATTGTGCTGTTATTTTGCTACCTGTGTAGCCAGGACAGCTGAATAACACAAGCTTCATACATGATTTTTACCTCAGTCAAAGCAAGTGTCTTAGTTCTTATGCTTAATTATTAAGAACAGTGACCATCTGCATTCACAGATGTGCAGAACAGATTGTACTTCAATTTTGAGAAGGAATTTGTGGTTCTGTACTCCAAATTTCTTACCTGTTTTTTAAAAGAAAACAAGACTGGAAAAGACTGGTTTTGTGTTACAGTGCTGCTCTCCATCTACCTTCCATGTATCTGTCTATTGCTGCTCCTATACTCATGTTGATTTGATCCCTTCTTTCAGCTTCTACCTTGTGCCTCTTTTTCTTGAGGTTGAGAAATATTTCTTTCCACAGCAATTAGAAAATAGATTTTTTTTCTGAGCTCGTCTTACTGATATTTCATCACTCATAAAAGTATGCTTCACTGCCTATTTACCAGGATATGGCTACTCCTCACAGGCTAAAACTGAGCTTAGCAAAGCAAAAGGAAAGGCTGACCTGTTCCTATAGCAGTACAGTGAAAGCCAAAAGCACTTCTTCCGTGTATTACTCTTTTAGATAATTCAAAGCAGATATTGGATAAATAACAATAACAAAAAGATAGTAGACCAAAAATACTTCTGGTATTAAGTACATATAGAGCTAGATTACAGAGAGAGTCCTGAAGGTTTGAGACCTGAACCCAGACTTTGAACCTTGCCAGAGTTCACATGCATTTGGATTACTGTTTGTGCTCAGGGCACTGTGGACCCAGGAAGAGGACTGTGCAGTGAAAAGGCTGGTTGGGATCCTATCAAAGCTACCAGAATTGAGGAGCATTTGATTTTGTAATTCTATTCTGCATGACCTCCAATTTCTATTGTACACAAAACATGTGTCCAGTTTCCTGTTCTTATATACTGTAGTTAAATTTCTGTATCATATTCATATAGCTTCATGTGTCTAAGCATATATATAAACAAAATATATCTAAACAATCAAAATAATACTTTTTTTTTTTTTTTTTTTCATTCTAGCACCAAACCACATTTTCAAATATTGGAAAAAATTGTGGTGATTTTCTGGACCATAACTCCACGTCCCAGAACACAGTTATTAGCGGTTAAAGGAGAACACTTAAATCTGGCTAACAACACTTCAGCAAATCAGCACTTAAGAGAAGCACATATGGTTCTGCCTTATGCCTGACTGCACACTGCCAACAGGAAGAATAGAAACTTGATTTAATGTTGGCACTTACTAGGAATCTTTTTTTATTTTTTTTGTTAGTAGAACCTTGTTGCTTCACATATCTGGCACAAGATGGACAATCTTTGAGAAGTGAGTAAGCTCCCAACACAAATAGGAAGCTCCATTATATGTATTTACAAAGGTTCATGCACCCCATTGAGATCAGTACATTAGCCATCTACTGGATTGGTTTAACTTTGAGAAACGGTGCAGCTATTTCACCTATTTGCATGAAAAAAAGAGGCTTTTACCTTTGCAATGCAGAGAGCCATTCAGTTAAACACTTCAGGATCAAAAGCAGTGTTGAGCTTCAAACTCCTTATCCCAGTCTCTCCTGGTAAGGATACACACATCCAGCCACAGCACTCAAGTACCCAGAGGAACTGCATGGGCTAGCAGCTCTGTTTGCACACAAAGGGCCTGGCTAGCGCTGCTACTGGAGGTGGGAGAGCCAGCTGCTTTCCTCCTGGCCCACAACCCAAGGTGTTTTACACAGTTTATCAGCCCTCAACCCAACTCTTACTCTATACAAGTTGCAGTGATTTATCAATCTTACTTTCATGTACATTAACAACAGTTAAAGAAATTAAACTTTTTGATGTAATGTAGGGTTGCCCAAGAATAGCAGAGGTGAAAAAAGTATACTTTTAAAAATACTTGGCCTTCAGTGGAAGTTTATTTCCTTAATGCTTCTGCAATCAGAGCAGCAAAGCTGATCCTGCAACTAATCCTTCCTTAGCTCAAGAGTCCCTCCAAGTCCTACCAATTCCAGAAAAGACTAGATCTGCATCATCATGCAGTCATCATAGCCCTTAGACTTTTCCATGACAAAGCAGGGCACGTCAATCGTGTGATGATGCTACGAGGGGAAGATTTAAGAATTGCAAAAAATCATAAACTCAAAAAGTCTTTGAGTGAAAAGAAGTTGGATGACAACTAGCAACAGCTTTGTAATCCAATACTACTCTGTGGGGACGATTACCACACATGAACGTTCTGTACAAACATTTATTACCAGTGAAATCCATGTGACTGGAGAATACAAAAAATTTTATGTAGAACTGACATTAATTATTAATACATTTTCAGTTTTATATCTGTGTCTTCCTCCAGGTTTTCAGGAGAACATCTTATTTTTGGAATTTGTCAGCTGATAGCTGAGATTTTAAAGAAAGGATAAATCTATGCAGAAATACATTAATATTTTTATTAAAATTAAATTTAATTAAATTAAATTAGCTCACAGGTAAATATTCTCCTTTATCTCCCTTCTCCTTTCAAATAATCAACTTTAAATATTTATGATCCACCAAAGGATTAATGAAATTGAGCTAAACCTACTAAAAGACTTCATAATGCCATTTGATTTGTCAGAAATTTTAAAATAACTTGAAGAATATGAAGGAATTTCCATTAACACTGGATCACTGCCTTAGGGCTCCAAGATCCTTAATACTGTGGCTGAGTTTGCAGCTTTGGAGCTGACGTATGGGAGTTCAAAATTTGAGAGGATGCAGGCAAATGTATTGGCTATCATTTAAGTTATAATAAGTTCTGTTCCCTGATGACTACATACACTGTGTAGAGGAAAAAAATATTTAATACAAGAAGATAGGTTAAGGTAAAATCATTATTCTCTATAACCTGACTCAGACATTACTTCTTTAGTATATTCTGTGAGATGCACTTTGTATGTGTGGTCCCAGCTCTAATTAACACCCCTGGCAATTACTGAGTTTAATCTTGCTGTACTATTTTAGCTCAAGTCCAAGCTGCCTAAGAGAATTCTTTTTTTCCTCTTTTGTTTCCCAAATTAATTAACAGTTGCTGCTGTCTTGCCAATGGACCACATTTTCATTTGCTTCTGCTTCACGTACAAAGCTCTGAATTCCAGTGATGCGGCTGTGTTGACTGTTCACACTGGTTCTGAATGAAACTATATGTTTTACCAGTTTGTATTTATTTTAAATGTATCACCTGCATAGAGCTATTATGGTAATGCTGTGGGTAAAGGCTGCAAGACACAGACATTGTTTTCATGGGGTGGACAAAGATCTGATTTTTCCTTGCCCTAGGAACACCATCATGCTTTTTCCCATGTACTTTTGGTATTCCTTTAGAAGACAGAATAGATCCTCTCCTGGATCCCCAATTCCATTTGTGGCTAAAAGTTTGCTCTTATGTATTCCCCACCACTCACCTGAACTGCACTGGACAAGCACCACAACTCTGCATCCAGCCTCTTGAACACTAAGAAATTTTAGTGCAAAGTGTCTCAATTAGGCACTATTGCATTAATACGTTGTCCACAGGGAGAGAAAACAGGAAGCAATGGTAGAAAACAGGCATAAGAATAGATCTAAAAAAGAAATGGCGTTCATCCCATATATTAGGTCTGGCTGAGATGGAGTTAATTTTCCCCCAGCAGTCCTCACAGTGCTGTGCTGGGCATCGGTAGCTACCAAGGTGTTAACACACCAGTGCGTTGGCTACTGCTGATCAGTGCTCGCACAGCTCCAAGGCTGTCTCTCCAACATTCCCCTCTCATCAGTGAGCTTGGGGTGGGCAAGATCTCAGGAGGGGACATAGCCAGGACAGCTGAGACAAACTGACCAAAGGGATCTTTCAAACCATATGACCTCTGCTCAGCAATAAGAGCTGAGAGAAAGGAGCAGCATTAGTTATTTGTTTGTCTTCTGGAGCAACTGCTGTGCATACTGAAGACCTGCTTCCCAGGAAGTGGTCAGGCAGTGCCTGCAGATGAGAAGTAGAGAATAAAATATTCTGTTTTCCTTTGATTTCATGCACAACCTTTGCTTCTGCTTTATTAAACTGTCCTTTTCTTGATCCATGAGTTATTCATTATATTCTCTCTCACCTGTCCAGTTGAGGAGGGGGAATGATAGAGCAGCTTCAGTGGGCACCTGGCATCCCGCCAGAGTCAACCCACCATGGTCCTTTTGGGCATGAGGAATTTGAGATAAGGATAGTAACAGGAGAGGTAACAGGCAAAACCTGGACTGAACAATGTTGAGAATGCAGAAATTTTTCTGTTGTAGTAATTGTGGTGATGGGACAAGGGGTGGATTGTGTGTAAATTGTCCATTTCTGTTTGGTGCTCTGATGATGTTTTGGTTTTGGTGTGGGGAGCTTGTTTTCGTTGATGTTTGTGAAGATTGTCTGATGAATATGGATTTTAATGATTATTCTTAAACATACGATTCACAGAGTCAAGGGGTGGAATGTATTGGGTTTGCGTGGCAAGGTTTCACTAGCTGGGGCAGCTACAGGGGTGTCTTCTGTGAGAAGCTGCTAGAAGCTTCCCCCATGTCTGATGGAGACAAGGCCAGCCAGCTCCAAGACAGACCTGCCGCTGGCCAAGGCCGATCCCATCAGCGACGGTGGTAGTACCTCTGGGATAACGTATTTAAGAAGAGGAAAAAGTTACTGCGAAACAATTGCAGCCAGAGAGGAGTGAGAATATGAGAAAGAAACAACACTGCAGACACCAAGGCCAGTGAAGGAGGGGGAGGAGGTGCTCCAGGACCCAGAGCAGAAGTTCCCCTGCAGCCCATGAAGAAGTCCATGGTGAGGCACTTGTGCCCTGCAGCCGTCGGGGTCCACAGTGGAGCAGATGCCCACCTGCAGCCCGGGAAGGACCCCACAACAGAGCAGGTGGATGCCTGAAGGAGGCTGTGACCCTGTGGGAAGCCCATGCTGGAGCAGGCTCCTAGCAGGACCTGTGGACCCATGGAGAGAGAAGCCCACCCTGGAGCAGGTTTGCTGGCAGGACTTGTGACTCCGTGGGGAACCCACGCTGGAGCAGTCTGTGCCTGAAGTACTGCACCCTATAGAAAGGACTCACATTGGAGAAGTTCATGGAGGACTGTGTCCCATAGGAGGGACCCCACGCTGGAGTAAGGGAAGAGTGTGAGGAGTCCTTCCCCTGAGGAGGAAGGAGCGGCAGGGACAATGGGTGATGAACTGACCATAACTCCCATTCCCCGTCCCCCTGCACTGCTGGGGAGGAGGGAGAGAAATCAGGAGCAAAGTTAAGCCCAGGAAGAAGGTAGGGGTGGGGGGAAGGTGTTTTAAGATTTGTTTTATTTCTCATTACCCTACTCTGATTTGATTGGCAATAAATTTTTACTTTTCCCAAGTCAGGTCTGTTTTGCCCATGACAGTAATTGGTAAATGATCTCTCCCTGTCCTTATCTCAACCCTACAAGTCATTTGTTATATTTTCTCTCCCCTGTCCTGTTCAGGAGGAAAAGTGATAGAGGAGCCTTGGTGGGCACCTGGCTTCCAGCCAAGGTCAACCCACCACATCTTTTTAGACCCTACAGTTAAAAAGAAGTCTCTTTCTTAAAAAAAATAGAGAACATGCAGGTCAGACAAGATAAAAAAAGCCACTGTTTCTAAAGCTGACTTAATTGCTTAGTTCTGCAGTTCAGACATGAAGATATGAAAATAATCCTGAGAGCTTGCAAATTTTTTCAGGTTAATAGAATTCCAAATTTTATCATTAAATCATACATAATGAGTTTCTGCACAGTGGCTAGTTCTAGGAGCTAGCAGAAGTTCTCAGACCTCAACAGTATTATTCAAATGTCAGCATGAACCAGACTGATGTTCTGAAGAAAATTAACCATGGAAAAGAAAGAGAAATAATTCCCAAGTACTGGTCATTTGACTTTTCGTACACCAGCATAGCAATCAGTGCCAATGCACTCTGCAAACCTGCTTTACAAAGCTGCACTGAGACTCAATATAGGTATTAAGGTTACAGGAGTAAACTTGAGACCTCATCATCTTCTATTCTTTCTTAGTCCAGGAAAATGAGGACACCAAAGTTGTCTTATAAATATTACATAAGCTTCAAATGAAAACCAAGAGCTTATTAGAGTCAAGCCCTAACTTCTTGATGACTAAGTTAGAAATCTCCTCTATCTGTTATGAAGAATACTTTTGTGTTATGGCTTGGCTGTGGAAACCCCACTGCCTCTGAGGTTAGCTGGGATTATCAATTTACCCTCTTCTCTTCCTCTCTTGCTTGTTTCTTTTCCCTCCACTACAAAGACTGACTTGCTGCCTTGGAAAGCTTTTTGAAGTTAAAACTTTAATACAATTTCTTCCTTTGTATGAAATAGAAATCTCTGACCTCCCTTGCTTCAGGATTCTCTTCCTCACTCAGGTAGCCCTCAGAGCTATGAGAACATAGCTCTGAACATTTCAAAAAATATTCTTCCTAAAAATCTGGAATTAGAGTTTGGGTTCCCCTCCATCGCTCCCCATACACTTTAATATAAATAAAGCCTTAAATACCTAGAGCTCATTTGAAGAAAATAAAGCATTCAGATCTTTTCAGATTAAGAAGTTTTAAAGTCATTTAAGACTGCTATAATATTTCATAAACCACCCATCATAAGAAATATATCCAGTATAAGTATCTTACCAGACTAACTTTTTCTACTTTATTTTAAATATTCCCTTAGGTAAAAAATTCCAAAATTCTTTATTCCTTCCATTTTGCACTTTATTGTTACCCTGACCAGTTGAGTTCATATAGAGTAAAAGCAGCAGACGTGTAAGTGTGAAAAATGTACTTTAATATCTCCTATTAGAAGACAGAAACAAAGATGTAGATTTTGTGGGAGAAAAGCATTTAAAGCAGCAATATACAAAACTGAATTATGTCACTAGGGCAAAATCAGATTGTTCCCTTTCTAAGCAGTGCAAAAGCAGATACAAATAGAAATAGAATGATTCCTGTCTAATAGAGTAGAGAAAGAAGAAAACAATCATACACAAACATATAATAGTCAGGGATGCGTATGTGTATTTCCTACATATACAATTAAAAGATGTGTGTGTGCATGAGTATGGACATATACATGTCTAAAAAAATGTAGGCATAGCTGTCTGCGTGTGTGTTTAAAATGAACCAATAAAAGCACCTCATTATTACCATGTACAGACATCCCCCCTAAAAATTTTATTAGCTAGCTAGAAGAATTGTATTTGGTCTCATTGCCAATTATGGCACATAGGTACAATATTGTCCTAATTTCTTTCATATTAAAGGTTTTCTATAGTTTTATGTTTTCATAATTTAAAACCCATCTATAATAATCTTATTCTTGTTTTGCTTAGCAGTCTAAAAAGTTATTAGCAATATATTATTTAATTGAAAATTTCTTCCAGTTTAGAGTCCCACTGCCAGAGTATTAGGAGATAAGGTACCAGCTCAAAAATAATACTTAACAAATATTAAATTATTAAAATACAAATGTAACTAAGGAAGAAAATTATAATTTTGTATTTCTAAGGTTGTTATGATCATGTCTTTAGTCCCAGATAAGAAAAATATTTTACTACTTCCCTCGTTATGGTTTATCCTTCTTATTGTTCATCTCCTTCATGAACCTTAGACAAAATACTTGAAGACAGAGAATGTACATCACTTGTGATTATCATTTCTTCTAGAACTAGAAAAGTCTTTTACTTCTTCAGTGAATGAATGCATCAAAAATTCAAGTATTTAGATAGCAAACTGATATGTACCTTTTAATCATCACTTCTGTTTCTGAGCTTAGTTTAGAGCTACAGTACATTCATCTTTCAGTCAGCAATTTAAAGTTTTTGTAACAGTGAGAAACAGTGGAGACATATCATGAAAAAGAGGGAAAAAAACAGTTCATCCAAAGTGTTTGTCAAACCTCAGAAATGGAGTCAGATTTTGTCTTGAAGGAAGTAAGCAAGCTATAGGTATTTCTTGAGGCAGAAATATTCTTGTGGCTAATGCTAACCTATCTTCATGTGAGAATGAGTGCAATATATTACCTGCCGTTTGCATGTGTTTTCTGGAGAGCACTCAGCAGACAGGCAGGTGCCGTACAGTAGAAGAGCAGGATATCTTCCTGAGCAGCACACTGATGCTCTAAGCATAAAGGTATAAGAGGAACTGGAGAGATGGAGCAATGGACCTTTTTCAGCAAACTTAATAGTCTATACAGTCTCCACCCCACCAGTCAATACTTCTGTCTGCCTCTCCAGGGAATGAAAAAATATAAGCAATAAGTAGACTTATGACAAATTATTTGGTCACTCACATATCAATAGCTTTCCTCCAACAGGTACCAAAGAATGAATTACATTATTTAAGAAGCTGAGCTGAATCCCTTTAACTCAAATAAGGAAAGATTTGGTCCCAGGTATTACAATAACTCTACTCATGCAGTCAGAAGTGTTATTCATGTACAGCTCTAACATGAATTCCCTCTTGGGTCACTTTTTTTGTTTTTAAAAATAGCTTCCAAAACATTGCCAATTTCTGGGAAATCTTTTTTGCAGCACACTGTGGTGCTAAGAATCTAACAGAATCCTGAAGTGAGTTTTGCTGAGCCAAGGAGAGAATATCATATTGCTAATTAGAAGACCTTGGAACTATTTTCAGGCTGTTTAGCAATTAGGGAAAGCTACTGAACACTTCTCAAAAAGTTATAAATAGACTACTTGACTGCATTAATTTATTAAATAATTCATCTACTGCACAGCAGCTGCATGGTTCCACTAGCCCAGCTTCCTTCACTTTCACAGTAGATGAACTCTACAAATTTGCTCCTCTTCAGTCTTGTAGGTACAAAGTTTTATACAGGAAAATATTCAGAGTAGAACTAAAAGCAGAGGAAGGCACAGTTAACAAAAAACCCCTCACATCAGCCCACTGATGTGGTAGAGCTCAAGGCACAAAGCCTGCAAGTCAGTGCTGGAAGAACACAAACCCAATAGCATCTCAGCCACACAGCTTTTAGGGAGAGGTTCCCGGAGCACCATATCCCCTGGACTGTTCCTCATCTTTGTTCTGGCAAGGACTAGAAGAAATGATCCAAAGCAAAGCCAAAAACCTGACCTTACCGTTAGGTAATGCAGGTGGTCAGGGTACCGTTTACGTGCTCTCTGATCTTGCTAAGAGTGCAGACGCAGCTCAAGTTTCTCAGAGAAGCAAAACCAGATAGAAATGAAGGATTTGTTATGCACTAAGTCTTTTTCTAAAGAGACTGCACTAAAGCAGTAGTTCCCTGTGATACAATTTATAGTAGTGCCACTACATAATGCTATACTAATTTGTGAATGTACATGATATTTTTTTTTAAAGACGCTTATTCTGCTTTGGTGCAGAAATGAAACACTTCCAAGCTCTGTTCTGCACAGTCCTGGGAATATAAACTAGGTCTTCTCTCATTTCAGTAATGCCAAGAAATTCTTGGATTTTACACTGGCAATCTCCCAAGGAGAGGAAATCGGTGATTTATAGGAAAAGACAGCTATGAAAAGCTCTCGCTTTTTTCAGTTTTAATCGACTACAGCATCATTGGCCTTTTGGATTTACTTCCCCTCGAGACATCTTTTTAAACTACAACATGCATTTTGCAGAGTGCAGATTAGACTGCATCTGTTTGTTTTTCCATTTCTCTTCTAAGAGAAAACCTCAAGAACACAAATAACAAGAATGTGGAAACCAGAGTTGTGGGACCGAACCTGCCTGGGAAGGCATTTCTCTGGTATTAACATTTCCCACCAAAACTGCGGATCATCACACTGTAGACACTGAGGTACATCTAACACTGACTATATCTATATATCTATATCTATACACACATGTGTATGTAGGCCAAGCCTACATGCCAAGGCATGAGGCCAAGCCTGCAAACAAGTCTCGCTAGGCAAAGTGTTTAATACTGACATTAACACCAGTGAAGCATTGTCTCAAACAGTGTAAGATACTTTTATCCCAAATAGAAAAATTACATATTGTTCTGGTTCGCTAGGATGCTCAGATCCTAATAGAAAACCCTACTTGAAAAGATGAGCAGAATCATTCTCACCCATCAACCCCGATGTATACATAAACTAGACCCATTCTGAATAATGCTGCATCCTATAAAACCTATAAATTCCCTTTTTCACCTGTTTGTGCTGCTACTCAAAGAAATTTCAATACGGTATAAAACAGCTACCCAGGAGGGGCGGAGGCTTGGCCCTTCAAAGCAGCCCTAGCTGTGCCCTTCTCTATGCCATTGCTCTGGATATAGAAATTCTGTTTGATTGTTTCAGCTGCTGAAATTAGTAGTATTTGCCTTCAATACTGAGAAGCAAAGGTATTGGTACAATATTAAGCAAATAATCACACTACAGAGAAATGCCTGGGTACAGCATGTAAGTGATCAGAGAGCCATCCAGTGGACCAGTAGGAAAAGGAAGAAAAAGTCATCTCAAAAAGGAAGATGAAGTTATATCTAGAGAATTAGATATCATTCCCCTCTGCTGGATGTTTTTCTATATCTATCTTTAGTATGTGCAGTGACCAACAGATAAAACAATCCTTATTTAGGGGATGGGAAAATGCAGAACCTGAAATATATGCAGACTCTGCACAGATGTTAAAGGGCATATTTTCCTAGTCTATAGCGTCATCTCCACTTTCTCTTTCCACAATGAGAATTGGAAGGAAAGGATTTATTTTTTTTTCCTTTTCCTAATGCCCCAATGCTATTTTCATCCATTTCTGGCTCTGTCATCTTATTTTTACACTGAAAACTCCTTCATGAGTAAAATATTCATAACCAATTATTCTTGATCAGTCTTCACCTACTTCTACACCCTTAATATCATAGGAAAAATGAGCTTTCTTTAAATAGCTTTTCCCAATGCAGAGCCTATATTTTATTTTAATCTAAAACAGCACACATTTTAACTAGCAAGGCACAAGAAACCCCATACACTTTACAAATATTTACTATCTAAACTCCTCCCTTCTGACTAGTTCTCAGTCTTTAGCAAAACAGCATTTATCGTTACGAATGGTACAAAAGAAAAAAAAGTTTTCTGTAGCAGGAAACAGCATTCAGTTAATGGAGACAGTAGGCGAAATAAGAGCCTCCCTGGAATTATAGGGATTTTTACACTACAATTTTTTTTTACCCCACTCATTTTATAATTTATTTCAGTTTAAGCAATGTGGTATTTATTTTTGCCTTGTCATACAAAACATTGAGATCAATAAAAATATTTGGTTTGCTCCAAAACATTTGAGATTTTAATTGTAACTGTCAAAATTTTTAGGTAATCTCCCATGCCTACAAAAGAGGAAGCAGAAAGGACTTACAGCTGATTAGATACCCTGATGGGAAAATGACTGCCTGGAGTCCCTGGGTAGGACACACAGGCTAATAGTACTCTCCTTAGAGGTCCCAGATTTTGAAAGGGACATGATTTAATTTGCTACAGTAAGCAAATATGTTCCCAGATAATGTGAGCAAGAAACAAAACCGTAACTCATCATTCTTCTAAAAGTGACAGTCGCCACCACTGAAATAAGCTGCAGTTATAATTAGATCTCTTCTCCAGGTTACCCTGCCTTTCCAGAGCATCACATTAGCTCACCTTTGACAAAATAAATGGCATGCTTTTGCCTCAACCTGAACTTGCAAATTGTTCAAGCAGCACGATTGTTAACACAAAATGAGCATTTTGTAGAAGTGATTGAAGCATTTTGACCTTGATACATTCCTCCATATGGATTTATGCTTGCAGGTCTACTGCTATATTCTTGTTTGAGAAGGGTAGTAAGAAAGAGTGGAAGTACCAACTAAAAGAATCAATGCTGATATGGATCAGCTGCTTATTTAAAGATGTCTCCATACCACCTCCATACTACATCACACACGTTACGCGGCGATTGTAGCTCTGTTCTGGAAACAATCCTACAAACGTTATCCTAAAAGAAGCTCACTCTTATTCCTTCATTTACCAAAGACATAATTAAACAGCATCCTGTCATACTTAAGCAGGATTTCCAGGGTTTAAATGCTTGCGAAGGGGGAATTTCACAGTTTGCAGCGAAATGACACAAAATTCTAGAAATAAAACTGGAATAGGAGGAATTAGACCATTCATTGTAGGGTTGGTATTGCTGTCCTAAGCATATGTTATGAAATTTCTATGCTGGGTATATGAATTTATTTTATATTAAAACCAAGTCATTTGTATTAAGGTATATGCCACATGACTGAATAGGGTTGACGCTGCATGCTTACAGAACAAACCAGAGTGATGTTTATATTATATCTCTATACACTTCACAGGTAAATTCTAATTATGTTTTGCCTTTTTAAGATCAAAACTGAATCTTTACTCTATGGCATTTCTATCACATTCAGAATTCCTCAGAGAAGCACTGAACTTCTCTCTCATATCTGGTGTAAGATAATTTTAAATACCGTTTTAAAGACTGCTTGAAAGTTATATTACTATTTTAAATAGACATTTGCATGCTATTTATCTAATCACTGAAAATATAGGAAGGATTGAAATCAATGGATTAAGATGTAGTTGGTGAATTAACTTATTCAGTTTACACTATATTACATTTAATGAGCAGATATATACTGTGTTTTGATACAATTATTTCAATATCATTCAGTACTAGTTACCTATTTTCTTGTGATTGGAGTATACCCACAGGTATCTTATTTTATTATATGACTGAATTAGTGATAATTAATTAATATATCCATGGAAGCCTGTGACAGTTCTAGAGGGACTCATAGGTAGAAAAGCTGTAGTATGTTGAAAGGACTCATGAACTTGGTGAACAAAACTCAGCAGCGGGGCCTGATCCTGTATCTCTATGCCCAGAGTATGGATGCCATTCTCCCCCCATTAAGATTGCTCATCTGCACTATGGTATGCTGAAATTAAATGGGATTTATGTATTTTAAAAAATGGAGGATAATTCATGTGGACAAGTAAAAGGACACCCAAAGTGACAAGATACCTAAACGTGAATATAATTGCAATAATTCTTCATATTAAAGGGAATCATAGCCAAAATGCCTAGAAGAGGTCAAGAAGTCACCTAGTCCATTTGGGTTCCCAAGGTAGATACCATCTATACTCAACCCATTCCTGCAACATATTTTTCTAACCTTTAAACACTTCCAGAAACTGTTAAGTACTTTAGTCAAATGTTTAATTGTTGTATTTCCTAACATTAAATTCTAAAATACAACAGCCTAAACCATAATTAATTTAAAAATAAGAAAACTAACCAAAAAAAAAAATGGACCAACTATATGTATCCTTGAAACTCTGGACAACCAGAAGAGAACTGGTGTAAGAGGCACACGGGACAATTCAATAAAGCAAACATCTTAAAACATAATCTCACATGTAATGTTTCTTTGCAGGGATATATAGTATGAGTGTAATGTTTCCTTTTATAAAATGGCACAATTTAGTAATAATACAATACTACTGTAGAATCAACTTTTATCAGAGCATCATGCTTATACATAAAAGCAAAACACTCAATTCAAAGGAATTGAGGGGTGCATCTATCATAATACTAGAGAGTAGAAAAGAGGCCTGAGATATATTTCACATAAATATAAAATGTATTTTATTTCAAAACAAGGGGTCTAAACAAAAAACCCAACAATTTTTAAAAGTTTTTTTTTCTTTAATCATGTACTTTCATAGGAGAAAAGCATTTCCATTTGTTTTTTCCTCAAGTCTAGGGATTGTTTTTCAGTTCAATTGTGTTAATGTCAGAAAAAAAGATCAATATAGCAATATATATCAAACTTCCTTTCATTGACAGAGTCAGAGAAAGTCATGAAGCAGATTTAGACTTCTAGCAGAAAAAAAAGCTGAAATGGAAACAGTTCACCTCACTGGAGGACAAACACAGACTTGCTAATATAGAAATAAGACAAAGAACATCTTACAGAAGTACAATAATCATATAAAGGAAGGAAGATAAACAGAATTTCTTTGTAGAGAACTTTGTAGAAAATTGGGAGCGATATCACAATTTATCATCCTCTTTTATAGAGAGAAAACACCCATTTTTTGTCATAAGATTACAGGCATTTGGACAGTTATTAATGCCTAAAATCCACCTTTTCATAGGGGTAAGTGTAAATCCATCACAAAATGTATCCTACTGTTTTTTCTGCATTCAACAGTGGTTAATATGAAAAAAAAAAAAAATCACACAATTTTGGTAAAGATGAAGATTCACACATCCTAGTAAAATATATAGGTATGTATACCGAAACATCTTCCCACATTTTTCTAGCTTCCCATTTCAAGTGGTACTTGTTTTCATTGCTATTCACTAAAATAATCATATTATTCTAGCTAAATATTATAAGAAAAACAACAAATACAGCAAAGGAAATAATCAGTCACATAATAACACTTATTCATGTTCAAGTACATTAAGAGGGCAATAAATAACTGGTATATACAAGTCTCTGCAGAGAAATGCAGTGGCAATTGATATTCTTGCCTCCCAAAATAAAATTATGCTAAAAGAATAATTGCAGAGTCAACTCTCAAAAAAAGCACAGAGAAACCCCTTTTCCCTCCATGTTACAATATGGACAAAAGAGCAGTACAAAGCATCTGATATGGTAATACAGGCTTTCCAGATAGAAAATAAATGAACAGTGTTGGATATCCTCAACCTCCCACACATGAACTGTTACAAATGGATTCTTCCACTTTCCTTTCATTATGATTAAAACACGGGAACTATGGAATTCCTCCCCACCATCTGCAACAATATAGTTTCCACTACAAACTAGTGCAAGTTTCCACTACAAAGTAGTGCAACAGAGAAGTACAAGAAGCGTCATCATGAACAAGATAAATTTTCTTTGTAGGCAGATTGTATTTTCAGTTCCAAGTATCCATATCCAGAAATATATGCTCCCTTTTTCACCCATCTATCTTGCTACAACATACACAGAGATTTGGGGTATTAAGTCCTCTCTTTAAAATAATCAGAGTGGTCTTTCTTCCCCCATGGGAAAAAAGGAACCTGGAGCTGGGCTGACATCTTTTACACACCAAGACCATCCTGCTGCCATGGCAAATGCCATTTTTTTTACACTTACCAGTCCCCACTTTCAAAAGCAATTTAGATATCCACTTCCACCATTCCCCTAGCTTCATACTCAAGAAACTGACTTCAAACATTGTTACTGATATTTGAAAACAGTACTGAAATAAAATATGTTTTGCAAAGCATTATCTTTTCAACCAGATATAAACACAGGATTCCTTCAACATGCTTCTGGGTGTGTATAAAGTCTACTTTTACATAGGAAAAGGCAAAACATCAAAGAGCAAAATACTTCATCTTTGAAAACAGCATTTACTACAAGGTATTAGACACTAGAGAACAGCAACTGAAGTAGTAGGGATAAGGGGGAAACAAATAGATCTGAGAAATCACGTGTATTTCATCTTCAAAATACAAAAAAACCCACCACAAAGCAAAAACTTCTATTTTTAATCAAAGATTACTTTTTAAATGTGTTCTGCCCATTAAGATAAAGCTCAGAAAACCTACTTGTTGCCAAACTCTGATGAGTTCAGAGACCAGAGGCTAGAATTTATTGAGACTAGCTTCCTTCAGCAATCACACCATTTCCAAAAAATCTTTTATTTGTCACAGAAACCTAAGCAACGGGCAAAAAGCCAAGCTTACATACCCCTCTCTCCCCAATGCACATCCCACTTGGCATTTATTTCACATCCAAAGGAGTTCTCTTCCAATAGCCCACCTAAATCTCAGTGGGCAGCCAGTTTAAGCATCATGTTTTCCTTCAGGAATATACAGCATGACTGACATTTAGAGTAAAATATTTCATTTTGGTCAGACTTCAATCTCACTTACCAAATGAGACCCCCGAACGGCAAGATGATTTCTGAATCCTCAAAGCAGTATGTGTCAAGATCTTACAAAACACTGAGACGTGAAACAACAGCCCTGGCAAGGCACCAGCTCCTTGACAGAAGTGACAGTAGTTTAGTGTTGTTTTGCTGATTTGCGAAAGTAAATTGCAGCCACAGCTGCTATGCAAACTGAATCATACTTTCCACAGAGGGAATAGAAAAGGAGACATCTTTCAGAAGACACGCTGTCTGAAGAAGTACTTCCAGATGCATCACCATGTACAGGGTACATTTCCTATTCTGCTGAAGCAGAGGTAAACAGCTCTGCAGAAATTACAGGAGTCCTTCAAAAATTTCAGGCACAAACAAGCCCTTACAAATTCCAATGGTTTATCATTCCAGGTGTTTTAACTAATCTTCTGGGTTCTGGGAAAAGGGTGATGAGTCATCTGGCTTTACTGGGGAAGGTGAAAGGCAACAGTAGGATCCCACGACAGTGATCCACAGAAATTGCACCAGGAAGATTCTCTTCAAGAACAAACCACCCTGGCTTGTAGAACCAGATGCTCACCTCTGGTTTTTTATCATGTGTGGGGGATTTGTTTTGGGGGGTTTTTTTTGTTTGTTTGTGAGGGTTATTTTGTTGTTGGTTTGAGGGGGTTTTCCCCTAAACATACTTGTCAAGCAATCAGTTACTTTGATATAATAATATATGACAAACTTAGCATAACCATATAAGGCTGAGGAAGTCTTCTAGCTAAAAATAAGGCTGAAAGAGGGAGCAGGAGTATCATATGAGTTTGTCCTAACATTACTTTTCCCGATGAATCTATTTATGGCTATATGTAGATAAAATACAGCTATTTCTTCATAAATAAAATTAAGAGTTTTCATATAAAAAGTAGCTGTATGTAAAATCTGACAAACTTTAACCATTTTTTCCAGTGTTCATGTTATTATTATCTTGGTCTGAAAAACCTTCATTCTGAACAAACTCCAATTTTGTGGTAAGTATGTCCGTTAGGGAGTGGAAAATAATTTATTATAGCAAGTAAATATTGTCAACTAATCTTTGCCACAAAATTTAAATGAAAAATACTCAAATTGGGGTTTAAATATCCCTGCTTAGAAGCACTTAACAAACATATAGCTTTGCCATTGATACCCACAGGAAAACATTAGTTTTCAAGTGATCTCTAAAATCCTGTATGACAAATGACATTTTAAAAGCTTAAGAAGCAATACATCTCTGTTGTTTGTCATTTCCTCTCAACAGCTACTGATTTCTTCCTCAGAAAATGAAAGTTTACTGTAATACATATAAGCGAAGAAAATCAAAATACAATAGATTCAGAAGAGACTACTCAGAAAGAATGTGTAATAGATGTTCTGTGCCTTTTTGCTATAATATACACCTGATTTTCAGCCAAACCACTAAAGTAAATATTTGATATTTTTCCAGGAATTGTCACTGCTGTGGATGCAGTCAACAAATTTCTTGTTTACTTGACATTTTCTTTTCTCAATTGAGTTTACTTCATTTATACACTAACTCCAAAATGACAATTTGCAGATGTACCCAAAGGTAGAATCTATCCTTTCTTATTCTAGACCACTATAACTGTGTCTTGAGAGAAAGGTTCAAAACATCACAAAAACTATTCTTTTCAAGAGGATCAACTTTAAGCTGACAAATAACAAGAAAGGGAAACACTAACCAAAAACCACTTGCTCAAAATGGCAGAAAGATCAATTATTAAATCAGCAGCTTATCCCAGGGTAGTAAAAATGCTAAGCTTCACATTGGAGTCCAAATTCACCATTATGTTGAATATAGATGAACATATGTATTTCTGCACTGGATCGTCCACTCGATTAGTTCTCCATGTAGAAGTAAAAGTACTCCATGAAGTTAAAAATCACAGCTTTAACATTTCTCCCTTGTTAGAATGCTGGTAATTCACACTGGTGCAGTTATATTACAAGCAGTATGCAGGAGATCTCTTGAAATAGAAAACAATTTCTTTCTAAACTGTTTGAAGAAAAACAAATATATAAAATGCACATATTTTATTCCCTTATTAATTTTTAAAATTGTTTCTCTGGCCTGCTTGCCTTACAATAATGTTTCACCTGATTGCTTATGTCAGATATATTACTGTCATGTCACAAACCATGCTGTATTCCAGAGTAGATTAATGATGAATATTTGGTTAGAGATGAGAAAACAACACTGCACTGATTTTTGGAAGGCAAGGTCTGAGCAGAATTAATAAGGCAATCTGCACAGGGTAGAGATCTGCTTTGCACAGCATTGATGTTAACCACAGAATCTGTAGGCTGGCTAGGCAAAAAGGCAGACTGATACAACACACAAATGTTTTCAGACAATGAAACTTTAGCAATAATTTTCTGATATCAATAGAAAATTTTGCTTGAAAATCAAAGTTTCACTGAAGTAAATGGGACATACAACATAATACGTCATTTTCTGCATTTTTAAATGAATGCACTTGCTCAACATAAGCAGCTAGGAGTGGGCAAAACATGGAAAACCTTACCTGGAGCTATATCATTCAGTCTGATCATAAACAGAGTGTCCCACTGAAATTAATCAGATTTTTTTCAAATTATTACTTTGCCACTCTCCCCTAAGGTACTTATTCTAATTTTTTCTGCTCAGATGAGGCAAAACAGACTTAAGTCACTATATTGAATTCAGTGCTACTTTTAAAGACAGACATAGGAGGAGGAAATATCCTTATTTTAAAGTATCTCTTCTCCAAAATTTACACTTATTTGGGAAAAAACTCACTGAAATTGCAAATCATGATGTGCACACATTTCGCACATGTTGCTGTACAAGTATGTATTTCTTACAACCATCAGCAACCTAAAAAAAACAGCTGTCCCAAATACCACTCCATTCTTTATTCTTACACAGGAGATAAAATACAAATGTTTGTGATGAACTCACACCAAGGAATGGAATTCTGTCTTAACATTTATAAATTCAAAACTTGACACGCTCCAACACACCGCTCTTCCCTCTCTACTTTGCAACATCCCTGTTTGAAATCTGCTGCTCCAGAGACTCTCAAACTGTCTCCCAAACCTGTTTCTTAATGTCAGTGCAGCATTCAACGGTCAGGCTACAATGTGCTTATCTTAATTTGACATTATGAAATGGAAATTCTTGGCAGGGAGAAGAGGAAAAACAATTTTCCAGATGCTAAACACTGAGTCCATTTCTAGGTAAACTGCATATATGTTCATAACTAAAAAGCTTATTGTTTTATCATGGGAGTGCTCGCAAATGTTCAGTTTAGCCAATTTTACTTTACAGTCGAGAAACAACAGGCCAAGCAGTGCATGTAATGTTTTTTCTACTGTTTATTCTGCTAGGTAAGGTTTGCACTGGAGAAGAGAAACAGAATACAGAATTTTTACACCATACTATTGGTCTGTCAACTACTTTATGCATTCACCTACTCAATTCCCAGTAAAATCCAACCACCTGGCTGGAGCAGTGAAGTAAATGGGACATATAACATTGCTTTTCCATTTGAAATCTATGCTAACAAATATGTAATAGAAGGAAAAAAACTCTGGAAGTCATTTATAAACTGTCGTCAGGGTTAGAAACAAGATTCATGGGGAAGGAAGCATTTCAATTATACATCCACAAAGCACCAGCATCATAAGATGCATCACTTGACAAAGCACATAATTGTTTATAGGAGATAAGTAGGCATACCTTTGAAAGCTTTAACTGAACAGTGTCACATAAGTGACCACTGCAGAGTACGTGTGTCTTGCAGGATATTTAGCTGAAGTTTACTTTCAGCAATGTAGTGACAAAAAAAAAGCAGTTCTGACATTTGATTGAAAATCAAGTTGCTAGCAAATACTGGCTTGGAGGTTTACCACCACAGATTTAAAATATTCCTTCTGTTTACCCCATTACTTTATTTAGCCTTCTAGACCTGGTAGGAAACAAACAGAAAATGCACATCTGAAAAAGCAGTCCAAGGACTCATTATATCCGAGTGGGTGAGAGCTGTCTTAGGAAAACACTCCATTCTCCGAAGTGTGAAATACCTTCTCTTATATTGCTGAGTTCACAATATCTGTTGTTTATCACAAGATTTTTTCACACACACCACTCCCCCCGCTCTCTCTGTACAATAGCCTAAATGATTGCTAATACAGTTTGTTCCAGAAATTAGGCAAATCATCCTGGTTTCTCTGAAAATTGGGGAATACATTTCTATACCTTTAAGTCATGATAGATTTAGGTTGGTTATCTACAGAGAGGGTATTAAAATTTTTTATCTTTATTTTTTAAAAATCTTCCTCCACCCCCACAAATATCATACACGCATGCTGTAAATCACACTTCAAATTCAAAATACATACTGGATAGTACTTGCTCAGAATTTACAACCAAAAGCTGAAACAAGCACTTGCCTACTGTATCTGAAAGTCATCACAGTCATGTAAAGAAAATTAGTCTACCAACTCATATGAAATTATTTTTTATTACTTATTTTGTCTGTCAATCTTCATCCAGACAGTTTCATCTTCTCTTTCAAGGTCTGTGAAAAATCTGTGTCTGAATCTTAAGTGATTATTGAAAAGCTTTAAACAATCTGATACTTTATTCAATTGTTATTTTTTCCCTCTGAATAGCTACTACACCAAACTGTAGCTTGTAGAACAAGGACAGTGTGAAGAGACATGTTTGAGCTACATCTTCTCTCTAAAGGATGCCATTGAGGACCACTTAGTTGATACGTTCTTTTACTATTCTTGGTATAAAAGGAATACAGGCAGAAACTTGTAGAGTGATTCAGTATCAGTGAACAGATTTGACAGGGGATCTTCATTGTTAAAGGACACTTCCCCATTTCAGATAACTGTGAACAGGGAGTTTTACATTATTTGGTGTTTTTGTAACTGCTTTATCCAACAAAGACAACCGGCATTAAATTTCCTTAGATGATTTCCCACACCCTCCCCTTTCCAAAATAAGGTTTTCACCAAAAAGTCTTCTGCCATCTTGAAAATAGAAGTTTTGGCCAAACCACAAATTAGGTTTGATTCAATTTGGGAAGGGAGGAAAGAGAAGAGGATATGGGGTTGATTCAGAGAACAACTGCCATCATGTTTTTACCTCGTAATTCAGTATTGAGGACAAATTGTGTGAGCAGATTTGAAATCTTAGCAGTCATGTTCCAGGAGAACACCAGAACAACCCGTGTCATGTCCTCAGGAACAGGTCCTCTAAAGACATTCTCACTGATAGTTTGCCACTTGGCATAAAATCCCCGTTGCAAATATTTATTCTACCTCCAGATGAGAGTCAGACATGAGACTATGGAGTTACTCTGCCCCTCATTCTTATTAAATAAGTAGATACACATGACAGTGACTATACGGTGAAAACACCCAACACCTGTTCAGCCCGGCTACCAGCATCATGTTAATTTGACAAAGGGCCCTTATCTCTCTTGTAACTACCATACTACAGATTCATTCTTTTGCTCCATTTCTCTGACATAATAAATACATTTATATATTATGTAAATCACCACATTGGGTGTACAATGAAAGCAGATTCAACTCTAGACCTTCCAGCACAGGCACTGTGAACAGATCAGTGCTGTAGACTCCTCAGTCAGAATAAAGTGATAAAAGTCACCTAGACGAGTGCCTTAATTCCCTGGGTGGAAGTGAAAATAACCTCCTACAAAAAACAGTTTACAAAATCTATAGTCACTGTTGGAAATTATGCTTTCAATAACACAATACACATGCTACCAAGAAACATAAAAATACCATTCTCTCAAAAATATATGATATACATAGTAAGAAATACTATACTACGTTTACCTGGGTTTACTTTATGGGTGAACTATATGGTTAGTACTATGAATCACAGCTTGAGCTTATATACAGAGCTCTGAGGTTTTGACCCTAACCAGAAAACGTCTATGTATTGACTACAGTATTCTAAGCTCAGTGAAAGAAGGATGTGTCACCACAAAGCTGCAACCTTTGCTCACTTCACTGGAAGCAAAGTAGTTGACAATAAATCATCATACAAGGATGGCCACCTAAGAAAAGACCATACCAGTAAGCATTGTCAATAATGCTAGAAATTTAATCTCATCTGCCAGCTTTCATGGCTGCACTTTACAATTTTGATTATCACTCCAGTTATACAAACATTTCATTCTTCTATATTATTTCTGTTGATTTTCACCAAGACAAGCAGCACCTGCCAGAAGAGTTTCAACACAGTAAATTAGGCCATCATTATATCTATTTAATTCCCCTATGTTCCCCTCCTTGCTACTTCACAATAAGATGAATTGTGTGCAAAATTTTTTATGAGCTTCCAGAATTTAAAACAAAACAAAAGTAACATGTTCAACGTATATATTAATACGATACTAATATTTTAAATTCGATTGTTCTTTTCCATTTGAATACAAATGTGACATTTTTTCTGACATAATCCATTTCAGAAAAAAAAAAAAAAATTGAGATCTTTCTCTGTAACAAGTTCTTCTGAAGAAACTCTTACAGATGTGTATGAATATGTTTCAGATAGCTAAAATGTCTAGTAGTTAAAGTAGGAAAGCGATCAAAGAATTCATTAGACTGCCAAAAGTTCCTTATCATCTGAGACAGATGGAAAATATGTCTAGAATAAGGAATACATTGAGAATATTTTATTTAACTAATAAAAACAGCTTTTTATTTAGAAGTTACAATTTTAAGCTATTTTTTGTTCTAAATTTGCTAATGAACAGTTGTTCACTGTGTCTATGCTGATTGAAAACCAGCACCATTATGCTTGCAGTATTGTCCTGACACTTTTAATACAGGAAGAGTAGAGTAGCACAAGGATGAGTGATGGGATGCATAATTATGCACAGATGTCATACTAGCTAAAGTAACCCCTGACTGTTTGTGATAAAGCTTCAAGTGAGGTTAATAAATCAGCATATTTTTCTTTCATTAGAAAGGATAATAATCAAATAAAGATGCTTTACTTATATCCAGGAAGGATCCAAAGCTCAGTTTTACAATTATACGGAAATAAATGTTTATGAAGATGTTTCTGCATCCTTAAATGTATTTACATTAATTGTTCGGTCACCTATTTTGTTTATTTTATACAAATATTTCAGCAAGAATTTTGATGACAGGATGTTTATACAAATATAAAATTTCAGATAAGTTACTTCCTATAAGTATTCTGACAATTCTAACACAAAGGTTCACTGAAACAGGAAAAAAATCTCCGTGCAATTTCTGCATCCTATCAAACAGCTTCCATTTCAAATGCCAAATCTTTAAAATTAATTATACTCAAGCAATTTATACCCCAAGAATTCTTCACACTGACTGTTTGCTCCACACTACTTGATGTCAAATAATAAATACATTTAAGAACATCTTAAAGTCTTTGTGAAATTCAATTTTTAAAAAAATCATTAAATTATTTCTATTAGTGAACTATTTGCACGCATCACTTCTTTCAACACTAAGAGTATGTCTGAAATAGGGACCACAGCAACACTAATAACTTAAGTGATGTTGATGAGAAATCAGTATGGATCCCTGAGTATGAGCTGAACACAGGTATGTGGATCTAGATTTTTAAATTCTGGGGGGAAACAGATTGCTGAGGAAAACCTAGCAATAATACAAGTCCCAAAAATGCTGAAGTTCCCAAATACAGATCATTAGCTAAAAAGGTAGAAGCATGAAAACGGTACTACAGTTTTCTTACCTGCCCTTCTAAACAGTTATTTTTAGTGCAATTGGAACCTTCAGTCTAGATGTGAAACTTTCTAGTTCTTCCTATATTTAAATCTATTTTTAGAGCAAAACCAGGAAACCCCTCCTCTATTCAATCCCATTTGTTATGAAGTTGCAACCATCTAATGATCTCATTTAAAGAAAACCTCATGGTATAATCACACAAGAGAAGAAACTGCACATCCTATGTTTTTTAGAACAGCCTCCACATTAAGAAACATTTAAAGTGTCGGAAAAACCTAACATCTCACTTAACTTTATAATGTTAACACTTAAACATTATTAACCATGCAAGGATCCCACCAATTTATCAAAGACAGAAGCTACATCCCAAATCTGACATTAGCTACTGCTGGGATCTAACTGCTCCTTTCAGCAATGGAAGGACTAACATTGAATTCCAGTAGTGTATAATTGGTCTCCAATTAACCGGAAGTAAACATTTTATCTTTGGTCACTAACCATCACTAGCCAGCAGGTTTTAGACTAATTATTTTAAAACATCTTATAGAAAAATTGACTATGCCATTCTAGTGAGTAACTAGAAACAAAATTCATGGCCTTTCACTTAGTGGGGCAAAAACTGTTTTACTTCATAATATTCAATTTAATAATACGTCTTAAAAACCAGTTTGCTTAATTCTGACAATAAAATATTAACTGAAGTTCTTAAATTACCTAGACTTTTCTCATAACACTTCATCCAAGCTTAGCTTTTACTGGAAAAAGAAGCATCACAAATAACTTTCGGGGGGGGGGGCGGAAAGGGAGGGCTCAGTTTTTTTTCACTTGAGCAATATAATCTTACGCTTTTTAACTTTACTTATCCTGAGGATTTAGGAAGGATTTCTGCTCATTCCAGTGCATTCTGGCTATCAAACATTTGGGTGTAGCCATGAAAGTTCTCTACAAGGCCTGCAGACAGAGGAAAACAGAAAATAAACTTGCTTTAAATCTAGGCACACTTAGTGCTGTTTTAGAGTCTAGGTGTACAAAGACCAGGCAGGTTTGTATAGTTTGTACTTTGTCTCTGACAGCAGCTTGTAGAATAGCACAGCACACCACTTAAAGATATATTCTTAGGCCATTGCTACATTTGCTGTTGCCTGTACAACTATAATCCATTGGACAGTGCATAATCCCCCTGTACAGAGCAGAATGACAGAGCATAAGATATGATTTCTCATCTTTATATAGAAGTTAGTACTTCCAGACCCTTCTCCCAAGCATGACTACTCTCTGGTAAGCCACATCCCTGTTTAATCCTTTCACATATCAACTTTATCTTGTTACAAACAAGAATTTATCATTTCTCCAATTAAAACAAAACCCTATGCACATCTTATTTTTAGTTTATTTAAACTGCAGCGAGTCCAATAACAGATAGACCTGCAGTTCTTTTAGATGTATAGGACTTTTTTTTTTTCTTAGTTATGTAAATCCACAGTTATCCCTTTGACTTCTGGGGTTTTCCTGCAAGTTCCCTCCACTTTTATTTTTTGATATGTGGTTTTGTAAAATACCACGTTGCTTTAATATGTTAGGCATCATGTTTCACACACAGAGTGGAAACGTCAAAGCTCTGATGTGTGAGTTGTTTCCACAGTTGGAAAGTCTTGTACATTCTGAATATGTTAAGAACTCAGTTTTAACATCTTGACAGAGGATTTCTCAATGGGGTTGGAGATCAGGGTAAAAAACAGAACCTTGGAACCGGTTCCCTAACCATTTCACTACAGACTTTGATTTAGAGTCCTGTGGCCCATAATGCAGCATTAAATTCTCTCCTGATGCATAAGAATTAAGGGAGGTAAAAGGATTTAAAAAAAAAAAAAAAAAGAAAAAGAAAAAAAAAAACCACACACCTTCTTGTAGTAAGTTAACTTTGAAAGGGATAAACCCAGCTAAACTTGGGCTATGGTGCAGACCTCAATTATTCTGCTACAAGACAGTAGAAAAACACTGTTAAGGAATCCCTTTTAAATCATCTTTTCCTATCTGTGCATTATTTTATGTGATATATTACACAGAATACGAGTTTCACCTAACCAAGCATTTGGCATTGCTATTGTAAACACAACTAATAGATAAATACCACAAAATCTAGAATTAAATATTGATTTTGTAAATTAATATTGCCATTTGCTAATCAGCAACCTTTGCTCCTGAGGAGCAGAACCACAAATGAAGGGTTTAAATGTAACTTATTTTTCAAACATCAGTAACATTCAGTCTTTTTTCTGGCTAAAGAGCGGCTATGAAGTGCTCCCTTATCACCAGCTGAGGCAAACACATTTTTGAAAAACGTGTTTTATGTTCCGTGGGGAGAAGCAGATATGTGATTTCTCCCAGTTTCTCCATACAAATACATACAACAGAAGTGCTGCTCTTGGTTTCACAGCCATTTGCTGGTAGTTTATTGTCTGAAAATTGAAGCTTGTTTGGGTATCACAGAAAAGGAAACTCCAAGCTGGAAAAGCTCAAGCATATCAACTGGATATTTTAAAATTAGTCACTGAGATTAAATTTTGTTAAGTATACCATGGAATATTAAAGGAAGCAAAACCAAAAATTGCTCTTAGTTGTCTGTTACATTTCAAGCCTGAGTGACAAAATAGTCACTTTTCCAGTTTGAGTTAACATTTTTTTTAATTCAATAGCTAAACTGAAAAAAATCCATTTTCTAAACTGCTTCACTTCCATCAGGCAATTTTTCTCTCTGCTCTGAACAAAATCAACAGGAAGGGGATTCCTTTTTTATGCATGAGCAAATAAGGGCTGAGAAAATTAAGTGCATCTGAAATGATTAAAGGATTGTTTTAAAATAAGAATAATCATGGAAAAGATAATCCCCACATTCCCAAGCATTACACATGTTGTCATTTAAATTGTACCTCATGTATGTTCAGTAGCTTTGAATTACACTAAGAAGTTGCAATTTTACAGCTACAGGGCAGGTACATCATTTAGGTGCAATGTTAGGTCAGAGTTGACTACTGCTTAGAGGAAAAGCACAACTACACTGAAATCTACTTTAAGTTGTTTTCTTTCCCTTTTAGGATAAATGCTTTATTTATAACCAACGTAGTCCATTTATGAAAAGAAGAAGAGACTTTTATATTTTTATAGCTTTAATGTATCTCCCAGGGATCCATATGATTCAACACAAGAAACAGTAAGATAAACACCTTTGCATTCCCCACATATCTGTGGTAAAAGCTTTTAAACAGAGCACTACATAAAGAAAAAAGAGTTAAAAAACACCAAACAAAATCAATACTTTTCTTTCATTAGCTATATAAATACACTATCAATGCAGTGTATGGTAAGTAGATATCGCAATTTACAATGGAATAATTTTTAAAAGATCTCATTCTGATCCTAGTTCTGATTTGAATTAGGAAAAAAGTATTGGGAGAAGAAAGGGATTGTTAATGTCAAAGTGCCATTGGCTATTGATTATTCAAAAAAGAAAATAGTATTAAAGATAAAGTAAAATTAAAATACCAGTGAATGATCGGAGTCCAAAAGCTTCACTTGTCTTGGTTCAGACTTGTAGGTATTCTTAGGTTAAAAGATCTGCAATGATTTATTCTTGATGATCTGGTCTCTGCAGCTTCACTTTATTTCATTTACTCTAATTGCATTGGCATGGACAAGGATAATACTTGGCTTGAATACAAAGCCTGTGCCTGGACCTATACTGTCAATCTGATTTCTTCAGTCATATTTTTAAGAAAGAATTTCAAAATGGGTCAAAGAAAAAACAGGACTACACTGGAGGTAGAACATTCTGTTCTGACTGGGACTCTGAACTGGGAAGTACTGCTTTGCTCAAACCTCCATGTCCACACCTAAATTCAATAGGAGTTGTCCTATGCTTCTGAAGTTGGATTTAAAAGCTTCCTTTTGTATTCCTCAGTCCAGAAAACGAAAAGCATCTCCAGGCAGTGTTATGAAGGGCTTTGTCTTCTTTTATTTTTTTTTTTTTTAATATCAAAGGGATCTTCATTTCTGTGCTAGTGACAAAGTCAAATATCTCCATCTACGGTTTATGCAGTCATATTTAGTACTGTACATGAGCCTTCTGAAAAGAAATAAACAATATCACTTTAATTAATCTTGAATTTAATTAAATTATTTTTGCTACATGTATTTTAGACACACACATTTCTGTCATCAGAAGTGAACTTATTTAATTGTGAATAAAATGTAAATAACCTCTTCAGTCAGAAATATATAATCCTTTAAATCAAACCAACTTTTATCCCTATGGTTTGTCTGAGGTCAGAATAATTAATCCCCCCTGCAAAACACCCAGGGAGCTAATATCCTGATACATGTGGCAGAGGTTGAAGTTTGACTTACACATTTAAGTTCAATGTCTGAAGCTGAGAGATGCTGGGTCTTGAGTCCTGCTGTCTCAGCGTCTTGGTAGCTCATGGTCCAAGCTTGCAGACACTTTAAATAAAAGTAGCTAAATGTTTAGGGAGGGTTGAATTGTATCAGGAAAAGAGTTGTAACACCTTTTCACGTGAATTATGTTGCCTTGGCGAAAGCAGCCCCTTTTAAGCAGATTCTTAAATTAGAAACACTTAGCCATCGCTGAGTAAGTCAGTCCAACATGTTACCTACCACTCGTGAGCAGCAGCGGGGCGTCCCAGCACAGAGGTCATGGCACAGGTAAGAGCACCCAAACAACCATCACGCAGTTCACATGATTCAAAGTGTATTTCAAGTGAAAGAACAGCTGTGGGATGGCAGTTGGAATGGTAAACAGACTTACAAGAAAATGGACTTTATGCATTTTATGAAAACAAGGTGGCATATGGGAAGAGAGGAAGATATGAAAAATGCTGTCAGAGATTTTAGGGGGAAGCTCAGCAGCTACTTTGATCATGTTGAGAAAATTGCACTGAACACCTTCACCCAGAAAATTGGGGTAGATACCCTATACAATAAAATGCAGGGGACAACAAAGAAAGCGATTCTACTCCATGAATAACCTTAAAATAACCTGAGTTACTTTGCCTCCATTAAAGAGAGATTTAGGCATGATGAAACAATTCCTTTATGTGCATTTTGTGCAAAAACTAACTACACCAGGAGCACACAATTTTGTAACATGTAATAGTACATTGACAGGGATGAGTTTAATATCTGCTTATCGTATACACATTTGTCCAGAGCATAATACAAAGACAAATAATCCTGATCATAGGCAACTGTTGTTATCAACAGCTCTAAATTCAGCTCAATGAATAAGGAAACCAAGATCAATGATTTGCATATTGATTTCATACATTTATCTAGTGTGATACGATCAGCCCACGACTACTTGAAGTTGCATATTCAAATGTAAATTACCCACCAAGAATTAGGAAGCACTATTTGTATCACTTTTGTTGAAATACTCTCCCCCCTTGAACCATCAGGCACTAAAATTAAGGTGTGCATTACAAATATTAATTCTTCATATAAGACAAAATTATTTGTGCTGTTTCACAGATATGCAGGGTGATGTCAGTTTTAACCAAAGCAGTACCAGTAAGACAACCTACAAGTTCAATGTAGGTTCGATAAGTCACAACAATCACTTGCACATTATTTTTATTTTGTCACTTTGCTTGGATAATCAGAGTATACCTGCATTTCAGTCTTTCATAATTTAATTTGGCAAAGCCTTCATCCATTCAGGTCACTTGCACAATTATGGCAGATAATTTAGGGATGTAGACAAAGATGAAGAAGAAATCAAAGCTGACACGATGCAGAAAAAACTGAATTAATATTTTCTCTTTGTCAAAGAGGCTCCTTCTCCACCTGCTCTCCCGTCTCCTCCTCTTGGGCATCTATCTAAGCAGAGTATTCACAGGTGTTGACAGGTTGGCAGATTTCTGTTAATTTTTCAGATTTGTACACATCCATACTTTCTTTAGCAGCAATGCCCACCAGTTACAAGTAGCTTTAAGGCAGTGCCGTTCGTGATGCTGTCTGGGGTCATCGGCTCCAGTGCAGCCTTTCAGAGCCAGTACTGCACAAGAACTGGGTGGGCTTGTGAAGGTCAGAGGAACATTTTCAACCTCTAGTACTTGATGATTCAGGTTGAAAACTGTGGCAAGTCTAGAAAATTCTGCCATTGCTGTATTAAAAAAGACAGCAATTTTAATACAAATAATTTTGCTGATTTTTCTTATCTGAATGTGGGGGGAAACCTGTTATTCAACAAGCAATTCAATTGCATATTCAGTATGCAAAATATTTTAGTCTGGTTTCTAACATACTTTTTGTTTGTAAGCAAGAGTCAGACAAGTAAGAGTGAGAGGGAAGGCAGTCTGAAGTATTAATTACTTATAAGCTCTGTTACAACGGTCTCTAGAGGTGTTATTTGTTGACACAGCAGATACTTAAAAGCCACATTTGGATAAGCAACCAATACAACACAGTTTCAAACCACTGCTCAGAAACTAAAGCACACTAAGCATTGTAGAAGAGCGTTGAGTTGCTTGTTGGATTTATTGTTATTTCTTAAAGTATTCCAGAAGCAAAAGGGAAACCTCCCCCAAAATTAGCCACATCTGATTTCAAAGTAATTTACACAGAGCAAATAATGTTCTCCTACATTTTAGATGTCAGATCAATTAAAATTTCTCAGACAGGCATGGATTAAAACTCATAAGCTGGAAACTGTGCATGACACAGCTTACAATACAACAGCCTGAAATTCAATAAAGTAAGGAAATGACTACAAATAACTTCATGACTGGAAGAATCAAAGTCACAACTTTAGCAGAGTACACCTCCAAGCACCATCCTCGGGTGGGTGTTAACCCAGCCACAGAGGCTGGAAATTTCTACATTCAGCTTACTCTAATGCTGCACAGTATAAATGAAAACAGACTGAAGCAACAAGTGCATAGATACTACTGAGTACATTATGGTATAGTAAGTAATTAAGACATCTGTATCAAAAATAGAAAAAAATAGCAGAATAGGTAAGCCTGTAAATTTATTTAGTAACTTAAAGAACTATACTAGCTATATACTGTACCGATATAAATAGCTATAGCTCTCTCACTGATAACAGGGCTGCTGCATCAGCAAGTTATGTATGCACATATATTCATATACAGAAGGAATATGTACAATTGTCCACTTGTGAGCATTAAGACCTTAGTGCTGTAAGCACTCTCCTGTAGTTTATAATCAAAATACTCCATTGTCTGGCAGTACCAGACCAAGACCTCTTTAAAACTTGTATGACTTCAAGAGTACCAGAAGCATGCACAAGTTCTCACATGTGCACCATTCTCCATGCTTACAAATGGATACGTTCATCCTTTAATTAAAGTGCACTTTATTTGTGTTTATTTCCATCTCTCCTGCACTACTAGAAGTTCAGGATCCTTTACAAGTCAGACATTCAGATGAATGCACAGAGCTGGGATTTAAGCTAAAATAAGCTTTTCTTTCAGTAGCAAGAAGCTCGGCAAATGATTGATGAATCAGTTACTGATGAAATTTATGAAGGGTTTCCATTTGAAGAAGACTGCTGAATAAAAGTAGGACAGTTTTTTGAACACCTGAAGTTTCAAGAAATTACTGACAGAAAACTTCTCAAAGACTTTTCAATCACAGTTTCCTTGGTCAGTTCCTGCATCACTTTTTTTTTTTTTTAATTGAAATAATTTTTAACTGACTCCATCTCTCAGGGCCTTGAAACCACTTACAGCTGTATTTCAGTTCTGGCCATGTTTTCTTATGTACACTATTAAGCTCAGTAGGATCATCATATATTCTTCTGTAAAGATTTTTCCACCATACATTAGTAGGACAACAGGTAGTCATCAGCATTTGCTTCCAGAATTCAGAATAAAAAATGAAAATGTTCAAGCACTCTTATATTAGTACCCATTTAATTTGAAAGGAAAAGCTCAGCTAACAAAGCAGACTTTGGGGGGTTGTTTCCCAAATGCCTAAGAACACAGAAGGATTCCTTGTGTTGATGCTTGATGAAATTTATGACAACTCAGGTCATTTACACGTTGTTTACAACTTGTCCAAAATTACATAAATACTGACCTTAGTACATTGTGTTGTGTGATTTAGAGCCCTCCAGCAGTCTTAACAATCTTTCATGATGAAATAACATTTGATTTTGATCCTTGAGGTCTTTGGTGTTTATTTCAGAAGTTTGCTTTCTGTTTTACTGTAAGTCTCAGTCCCATCTAAATTTTTTTTTTAAAAGACTAGGTTTTCAAAGAAGAAAAAAAAAATCCACTTTGGGAATGAGATTAGGGGTGGGCAGGAAATTACCAGACTATGTAGACCTCTTAGACTGAAACTATAACAAAATCTTAAAAATACACAGAGTGCTGCCCAACACACAGCAAATAGGGTTTTTAAAATAATTTTTAAAATATCAGAAAACAAGAGAAGATATGAGAAAAAAAATAACTGCAAAATCAGAGACTGAATGGACTAAATTTTCAGGAACAACTAAGTGCTCATGCTTTCAGAAATACTTCAGTCAGAAGTTCTTCGGTAACTAATCTCCACTGATTAGAGACTGGATCTTCAGCATTTAAAAAGAATCCAGAGTCATGGATCTTTGCAGCACTGCAACCTTAACCTTAATTTGCTTTGATCCTTGATACCAAGATATCAAACAATTTTTCTTGTAAAAAATAAAAAAGAAAATTCATTTTTTACTAGGTTACAAGTAGCCTTACAATTTAGACCTCTCTTCACTATATGCAACTAAAGTATGAGATTCATATGCTGGACTCCAAAACAGTGTCCTTGCTGTGTTTGTAAGAAATTAAAGATATTGCCCTTTGAAGTATTAAGGGTATGTGTAATGTAGAGTCAGTGGACTCACTTCTATAGCCTTACTAACATTCTGACAGGATTGACAGTGACAGAGCTGAAACTTTTGGATAAGCTGCAATTATTTTTTAAAGGATAAAAAAGTTTTCACAGAATCCACATTAAGAAAAAAAAAATTAGTATTATTACCAGACCAGGCAAGAAGAGAAGTATGTTCACGTTAGGCAATTGCATTGCTCTATCTTAAGAACAGAACCAGACAATTTGGCCCTTTCACATGTGCAACAGTATTACTTCATTTCCATCATTTTTGCTTCTTTGAATCTTCTTTTCATATAAGAAGCTTAAAAGCTTTGGACTTGGGATTCTCCTGACCCAAATATATGATGCTTCAGAGAATATTTCATTGGGAGACACTAAAGAAAAAGATAACTCTTTAAAGCATCAGAGATTCAGGTGAAAATTTAAGATTCGATTCTTCTAGTGTCTTGGGGAAAATAGCATAGCTGGAAATACCCTGAAATACAATATAACATTGTTTGTCATGTATATTGTAGTCACACCTAGAAGATTCAGAAAAGTCTAGCAAAGGAAAGAAAAAAATCCTTAATTCAGAGACTCCACTCTAAAAGGAGATAAGAAGCAACAGTATGAGATGGTGCTAAATATGCTTGACTATAGTAGTGTCTGAGATGACCTCCTGTCAGCCCTTCTACCCCCAGTTCTCCTATGAACTTAGGATGCTAAGCTAATGTCCTTACACACATAGTAATAGGAACTGAATGACATGGTACATCAAAGTAGGGTTTCCCTCACCAACACAGTTCAAGAACACATTGCATTATCGAAAAATGCATTTCCATAGACAGGTACCCTCAGAGCACCAATATAGCTTGATGGCTTTGAGAATAGAAGAGGACCAGAGGGAATATCTAGTTCTTGTAATTAATTTAGCAGTACTAATCAATAGGCTGCCCTTCTTAACCAAAGGTTTAACATGTCTTTTGGTAGCCAAGGTCATCTACAAGCTATTCCAGTCGTATTGACAAAAACTGTACCTTGCATATCTTTTTTCTGGGGTACAACAGAAACTTCCCAAACAAGAGCTGTTATACAGGAGCCAGATCAAGGGCCCTACTTTAGCTGCTTCTGAGATGCAAAGCAGTCATAGATCCATCCTTCATGAAGGAGAAAAGTCCACACACAGAAAAAAAATAGAATTAGATGAGACACATGTAAGGGTTCAATGATTCACAGCTACAGCAGTAACTACAACAAATATGAAGAGCTGGCACAAAATAACACAGCACAGACTTGCACTTGTATCTAAACAATGTCCTGTGAACACACAAAACCCATTTCATTTAGAATCTACCCTCTAGGCAATGTAAACTTGATTGCTTTGCTGCTTGCACATTAGCACAGTATTTCTTCATGAAGTTTCACTTCCAGGACGAAATATTAGGTAAAGTTCAGTGAATTAAGTTAATTTCCTTTCCTTAGAAGGAAAATACAACAGTAATGACATGAAAGTCGTACTGCTCAGGATACCACATCTATGGTGTGGAGCCGTACTAAGGATAGCAACTGTAAAATGGCAGGGCCAAAGAGGAGAGTCAGCTATGCCAAGGTACTCTTCATCAGCTAGAGCACTGACCAAATTAGTCTGTTATTCCTTGGCTGCCTGTATTACTGCATGGTTAGCAAAAAAAAAAATGGAGGGATTGTGCATTATTAGAATTACTAATTTTGAGTATCAGTCACATATAAGTAATATTTTACTTTATGAAAAGGAAGAAATTATGGGTAAATACTCCTTGCCAGCTTCAGCAATGAATTGCATTTAAAGAGAAAAGTTCCTGCCCAAACCTGAAGACTGAAGTCTATATCAAATTCAATCTTCAGTTTGCCCTTGTGACATTTAGGACCCTGGATAAAGGAGGAAATCTACCTAACTGTTTCATTCACAAAGAAAGGAGCATTTGATGTAAACTTTACCCTCCCTTTACTCAAATGTGTGAAGGGTGTTTTAAAACACAGCATTTTTAGAGGTATGCAAGTTTAACATTTCTATTTGCTCTGATATTACTGATTAACATTTCTGTAACACCACTCCTACTCATTCACTTTTGCAATCATTTCTGTCGAGACCTTTATTTTTTGCACATGCAGAAACAGCTTCTGCTGTACAAAGCTTTCTTCCCTTATCAGTAATCAGACATGCTTTGAATTTCCTCCCCATCTTGCATATTCTTTTTGTTTCTATCAAAAATAATTGAAAATTACTAATAGAAGACAAACTGACCAGAGAATCTTAAAGAAAAAAAAAAAAGAGAGAGGTGAGATTATTAGGGATAGCAAGAGTCTTGTGCAAAATTAATTGAAGCATCTACATGACTTTCTGCTAAATGTCTTGCTATGTGGTTATAGTAATATGAAAGACAGGCAGGCTGTGAATCATAGCAAAGAGTGAAGAATAAGAAAACCCACCAGCTTTAATTAAGCTAAACACCTTTCATGAAAAATAATTGAATTGATGTCCAGGGTAAATCGTGAAACTGGTGAAAAGCAAAGGTTACAAGGAAGACAGTGATTGACAGCCTTTTTCTGACATATTACGTATGTTTCAACTGATCTTGTTGATAATATTCAACTATATGTTACAAACTAAAAAAAACAGAAATCACACACTAGAAGAACGTCAGAAGCAGAACAGACGTTACACCTAAACAATCTTGAGCATAGGCAAGCAGTCATAAGGGAAAATATTAGAGACATCTTTAATGATAAAGAATAGACTGTCTGAACAACGAATGCAGTAAGTTTTCTTCTCTTTCCCCAGTCCTCCAAAAAGACAGAAAGTAAAGAAAGTGTTGAAATCTCTAAATCAATAGACTAAAAAAAAAAAAAAAAAAGAAGGTCCACTAAAGTAAGACAGGTCACAAGCTCCCTGGCTATATATATCATCGGGAGGGGTGGAACCCGAGGGAGAAAATACCCTGTAAAATTCCAGAAAGATACATCAGCTACATCCAGAATATTTTTTTGAAGGAAATACATTCTATTAGTAGGTCAAAACCCCAGCACAAATGGTGATGGGATAACTACAGTTATTTTTCTGTCTAGGGTGATGAGGGAACAATAACTGATGACAAAAATGGCATCTAGGAGAAAAGTTTTATTGGCAGCCATTCAAGAACACATTTCTCCAAACATGAAAAATGTCAATATGCAGCTAAAAATAATGAGTTTCACAGTTGAAGCAAAAAATGTTTAAGTAATCTTAAAATGGTGTCAAATAAAAAAGAATAAAGAATTCAAAGTTACTACTAAAAATATCAATAAAGTGGGAGTAAGAAAGAACTATCAGTTTTATGGCCGATTTTCATAGATGCTTCGCACTAACTCTATAAAACATAGCCCAACAGTCCATTTTCTTTTGCTTATTTCATCTGTAATTTCAAGTGACTTCAAATCTGGACATATAAGCATTACAGCACCTGATTTCTCTTTGCAAGTAATGTGCAGAAATGAATCCTGGAGTTCATCAATCAAAGCATATTTGATCAGGTGAAAGACCAGCCATTTCAGAATTATGGACTGACTGTTGTGTGCTGTTTCCTGAAGAGGCATCATACAATTTAACATGAAAAAAAATTGTATTGAGTTTAACATTAATTTAAAAAGTAGTGAAAAAATACTGTATATGCAAGAGCAAGTTAAAGAAAGAACTAGACCTCTTACTGAACAGACATAAGCATTCACATATTTTGGATAGCCACTCACCTTTTAAAGGCTGAATAGAGGCAATTACAAAAGAATGGATGGTAACTCATAGTGAGATGAAAAGCATTGCTGCTAGCAGTTAAACCTACTCTTGAAAAATTAGTTATCGCTACTGAGTCGTTACATGACTATCACCTGGCTCAGAGATGATGTTCCACGTTTGTCAGAAGGAGAAGCAGGGAAAGGATAACATCAGAATATAAAGAATAAAATCAGATACTGAACTAAAGGTATCTCATGAAAGACAAGTGCTAAAATATTTGGTGGAAAGATAAAAGGTAAAAAATTAGAAAGGCAAATTAGAAAGAACACACGATATCAGTCACTGCCTAAGAACAATAAAGGAAAAAACGTTTGATGAAGAAATGAAGTATTATGTTTGAGGCATAGTAGAGGCGCACAGTGGAACAAATTATATTTATTTTGGTCAACTCACTGGAAATGCAGCAGGTGATTATGATGGCGATTTGAATGTCAGAGAAATTTGATGAGGCATACCTAGGAGCTACATGTGGCTGATTTTCAGCAAACAGATTATAAAACTTAGTATTTTTCCCTGGGATTTGTTATCAAGAGACAGAGCCTATTACAATGTGTTCACAGCCTCCCAAGCCATACAGAGTGCAAGTTCATGGAGCCCAGTTCTCAATTTATTCAAGCAAAATGTCAGCCAGAATAAAAAAAATTCTCTCTAGAGAGCAGCAGAGCTGCCCCAGGAAAGGAGAATTCATACAAATAAACTATTTGCCTCCAAACACTCTGATGCTCTGACTCTTGTTCTGTCCTTTACCTTCATCCCAAGGCAATTCATTTTTGGGAAGGCTCAATTTCAGATCTGCCAGCCAAAGCCACTGCTTCAATCCCCTTTAAAGGCTACAATCCCCTTTACAGCTCTTAGTCTGTTGACTAATAGTCATTCTAATATATTTCCAGCAGTATCGATCATCGTAGAGGCTGGAACCAGTAAAGCCAGAGCATCAGTGTCATTGGGAACCCAGGGGTGGATCACAGCAGTGCTGTAACAAGCAGAGATTTTCTGTTGTGGATATTGTACCTTATGGGAGATATAGACCAAAGGGCTGAGTTGGTGGCATTACCAGGAAATGCTGACAGTGCCCTGAAATTTGGCTTCCCAGGTGCAAGATATCACTGTTTGGAGATAGAAATCATGAAATTCATCTCAGCTCAAGTGTAAAAGTTTTGCTTTCACTGAAGAATCAAAATGCAATCTCATTGCAATTATAAAAAGATACTTTTAATTAAATCCATCCCCTTTACTTGGAAAAGTAAAGTTTGATAAACTTTATTTTCCAGTGGGAAAGCATGTGAATTAAAAAAGAGAATTCTGCCAGCTCTAAAATGGCACTTTTTATCTCCATATGAAATAAAATACAATACTTTAAAACACTGACATATTAAAATTCAAAATAAAAGAAAATTAGTCACTGCCACACTAATGTACATGACCATCTCCTTCATAATACTTAAAAATTAGGGGACTACAAGTATCATGAAACCAAATTATTGAAAGAATAGGTACAAAACAGCCTAAATCTACACTAGATACTAACTGGCATTTCACTAGGCTGCAATGAAAACTGAACTCCCCTGAAATGCTTTCCCTTCACTTGGCAGCCCTTGATAAAACAGTACTATTCCCTGGATGCAGTTTGATGATGTTTTTGGCTGTCTTCTATAAACTGTCAGCCCCAATGTTTTTTTTTTCTAGTCACTTTTTCAACCTCTGTAACAACAAATCTTGCTTGTCTGGTATATTGTGGTGTTTTGGTTTTTTGTGGGGGTTTGGGGTTTTTTGTCCCCCCATGCCCCAAGTTTTCATTTTAGAAATAGGAATTTGTCATATATAGGAAATTTAGTTTCTACAGGGCTGTTTTAGCTATTTAGCTTAACTGGAGGCATAGGTACACAGGCATGAGTACATACATCTAACTCTTTCCTTTCTCACCTCCAGTTTGCCTCGCACTTTTTAAAAGCCGTAATGCAATAAGTACTTTCTCACAGCTAGATTCATTTTCTGTTCCCAGCCTCATGACTACTCTTCCCTTTTACTCTCAGTCATCCTGTATGTTCCCTGTGACATTAATAGCACCCCTCTACTTCCACAGCTCTGCAAGGCACAAGGCACAGCGCAATGGTACCTGTCTCTGCAGGAAGGCAGAATGCATCATCTCATCCACCTTCACCACCCCTCTGTCTGCATCAGTGCCAAGATGTAGTAAGTCTTGATGTCACTTTGAGGTAGGGCACTGCCAGCCCCTTCCCAGCATAGCTTCATTCACAGCAGTTGCCAACCAGCAAGGTACATATCACAGATGCAGGAGAGATGAGCAGAAGAGATTCAAGGGAAGGGAAAAAATAAGATGCTTTCTCCAAAAAGGTTGGGAGATAGTGTTTTGCCTTGCTGTACTGGCAATTCATCTTTTCAATTACTCACGAACATTCTTACAGCATTTATTTACACATGGGTATCTGTCAACAGGCTCACAAGAGAAATGTGTTTCCTTCTTTATTTTCCCTCAAATCATATACTGTGTACATTCAAAAGGTTAAAAAATAAAAAAGTTATACTCCAATTAGCAATTAGTACTTAAATGGCAAATAGCTCCCAAAATATACAGTATTTTTAATAAATACACTTCTCAATTGGAGACTTTTTTAAAAGAAGCCATTGTAGCTGTATACAGTAACCTTATGCCTGTCAATTAGAGAAATTTCTATGACAAGCAACCGTCAAATGGTCACAACCAACTCAAAACAACCAAAAGATATATAGCTCTAAATATCTGATTCAGCCTTTCTCTTCCAGCTTATTTCTGAGAAGTCAAAGTATGAAAATCTAGTTTTAGCACAAACAAAGTTTATGAGGGATTAAAGATATGCAGAGCAGAGTAAATAGAGGAAATCCTTAGACATTATATTGGGTGTTTTAAGAAAATTAGTTTGCTACTGAAAATTCTTTAAGAGTAGTCTCCACAACTAGACTTGAGCAAGTTATTTGCAGGGAACAATTTATTCATCACATTTAGCCTGGATTTGCCCCTAAATGAAAATGAGCTAAAAGAATTACATTACACAGAAATAGCTTTAGCTAATCCTTTATAATGCACCAGGGATATATGCAAATTAATTTGCTTCTCAAAGTTTAAAACACTGCATAGTGTAGAATCATTTTATGATTGTCTGGCAAATTGTTGTAATGTTTGTTTATGTCCAATAATGCATACTACAAAAAATGCAAGAATTTAACAACAGTGTACCAAGGGGACTTATAAAAACACTGTAATTTTTTCAGTGTAAAATAAGAGAATCAAGTCATGTAAGGATGGATTATTATAAAATATTGGGAATATCTGCAGCATCTCTGTGGAAAAGCCTCTACAGGGAAATTCCATATAAGTTGTCTGAAGATTTTTTTTTTTAACTAGCACATCAGTGGTTCATACAGAAGCTGCTCTCCGGAGATCTTCTGGAATATTTTCCTTTGGGATCTATCTACAGTAAATATTCCTGATGGGAACCAGGTTTATACAACAATGATGACTTGTCTCATGAAGAAAATTCAGAAGCTAAACTGTCTTTATTTGACCATGAAAGGAAGAAGGGAAGAGAAGCATCTCCTTCCCAGAAGTATTTGTGTACCAGTACAACCGCTAAGCACTACCATCCACTTGGCTCCAAGCAATTTCCTAGTACATAACATACATTAGTTAGAGCTAATGCTTAATGGAGGTGACAAGTCAAACAGTTGAGATTACTAATTAAACCATGTCTTCTTTAGACTGACTACTCCTGCAAATGACTGCCATCAGCTGCAGAGTCATCTATCAGCCTAGATGACTTGGTATCGAAGGGTATTAATTAAATGAATAAATACCTGAAGTCATACTGCCATCCCACTGAGCTGACAGAGCCTCCAGAATTTTTGCTGGTGATGGGCTGTATAGAAGTGAGGAATTGTTCTGTAAGTCACAACTTTTTTTGTATAAACTCAGGTAGAAAGACATCGGAATGTCAACCATGGCACTCCAAAATAGCCACCATGGAGAAGAGAGTCAGATATCATCTGCAGTTCAAGATTAATGACAGCAGAAAAATCTAAGTGTGAGAGATACTAAATTATGACCTTGAATCTTGTTTCTGCTATATTTGCACCTCTACAGCAGTTTGATATCTGAACCACATTTTGCAATAGCAGTGTTTTTGCCATTACGTGTCTATGATACACATAAGAATAAAGCCCACAGAACAACACGTGGCCAAAACAAACTCTCCACTTCTGTGCAAATGTATCAGAAATGGAGGGGACTCTACATGTTTCTAAAACATCTATTAGATTATAGACATTACTGGAAACAAATACACTAGTGTTTATATCGTAATTCCAGGCCAGAGTAACTCCATTTATTGTTAGATAATGAGCTCTTTTACACATGTACTTCTCAGGTCTCATGGTACACCCCTAGAAACATAGAATAATTTTCGAAGAACAGAGGAAACTCTTCCTTTTGTCTTCCTCCTCCTCTCCCTCACCTGTTTTGCTTAGATTGGTAAAGATTTCAAAGTTAAAAGTACCCTAAGTATAAAAATGTAGAGAAATCAGGAAATTATGACAATTATCTGGATATTAAATAGAAAATTTACTGGCGACCTTTTGTTTTGCATTTATGTCAACATCTGATTGGGCATCTCTTAGTCCTGAGCCTCTTCAGGTTGAACACAATTTATTCCACATGATATTTTCTTATATGCCATGTCACACAATGATTATGATGAAAGCAAAGACTGAATATGTACTTATATTAATTAGCAATTATTAAAAGACATGTCCCTGTGATTACTGCTTCACAGACATGAAAATGAATTCATTACTACAAGACCATTACCACTGAGTGAATATCTGATCAGCTTTGGCAGATCAAAAAAGCATATTAAATAAAGGAGTAATTAAATGATAAAGTGTATCATTTGTATAAATTACTAAAGGACAACCTCCCCTTCTGACTGAGATGCTCACCTTTACAGAGATTTACGCAGTTTCACACAGCAGGCAAATCCTTTGTTACCACAAGTCACACTTGTTATGAGAGAGATTGAAAAAGATACTGACTTGAATAAAAGTTTTCTGTGTTTTGCCTGATGGTTCCATAGCACACTACTATGACAGGTTCAGATTTTAACTGATTAGTCTTTTCATCCACACCATATTTCTATTAAAAAAAAAAAAACCTGAAAGAATGCTCAGGAGGGACTGAGAAGGCAACCCAAGATATTCTAGATCACAAGCAATAGAGTACACTTACATTCTGTGATATTTTTTTGTCAGGGAGTGCAACAGAGGATTATTATTTTTAGAAACACTCAAGGCATCTGTAATGACCTAGTCCAATACAACCTAAAAAAAAAAAAAAAAAAGCTTTTTTCAGGCCCCAAAATGTATTGTTTGATATTTAGATACTTTACAAAAATATGTGGGCTTTTCTTCATAATTGCAGTTGTTATGAAAATCAACAAGCCACTAAGGTATTTCATAAACAGGCAGCATAAAACCAAAGCATCCCATTTTAAAGAATTACACATTAATTGGAGACAGTAGTCACAGCTTGCTGGCCACTTATTTTTCATATTATAGAAAAGAAACAGCAGGCAGGCAGGAAGTTATTGTAGAGATTTAATTCATATAAATTTGAACATATGTGTAAGAAAAAACAAAATTATATCCATTTCCTCAAAATTGATTTAAAATAGTTATTGCATATGTTCCAGAATCCCTTTTAGCGTGCCTTGCTTATATCTGAATAGTGGCCAGCAAGTTGCGTCTTCAGAAGGACTGATATTTTGAATTCATCTAAATTTAGAAGTTGTCCATTTCATCAGAAAGCTATATTTTCCAGGTTTTGTTGTTATTGGGCATGTCTCTTGTGGATAAGGCTTTCTTTCCTGTGAATATATTCAACAGCAATGAAAACTTATTATCCAGTCTAATGATTAGGAAGTTAAACCATATATTTTCATTTTTCAGAGAGACAAAAAGGTGCACAGAAACTGGCTGAATTCATCAAGTGAATCAGAAAATAATCAGAGCTGAAGGTAAATTTCCAACTTCTGGTTGCTGGTCTTCGGTCCAATTATACATCCATTTTCTAGTAAAGAAGTCCCACACTTCTGCTAAAACATAATACTACCCCCAAAACTTATCCTCACACATAATTACATACTTATATGCATATATCGATATGGGTAAATTTTTAGTAAAAATTAAAAAGTGATATTATGTCAACATTAAATATTTCAGATTAAGAAAACTTTTCTGTTTCACCTTAATATCTTTCTTTGTATGCTTTGCTGGGCACCTTGTTATGGATGTTTTGATTATGAGAGTAAATAATGCTTTTGCTTAATATAGTATCTTTGAGACCCAGTTGACCATTGTTGTTTATTCTGATCATGAGTGGAGAAAGATACTCACCTTGGTTTCTGTTTCAGTTAAAATGCAATCAGGATATAAATATATGTTTCCATGAAACTGCCAGTTGTGAATATTTTTAAAGATGAAAACTTAAAGATATACATGGCTGAACATGCTCCATATGTGAGCTTCCAATGAACAAAAATTAGAGTATTTATTTCAGTAATTTTGAAGCTACAAAATTATGTGTGAAGAATGGTAAAATTTAAAAATGAAACAGTAATTTTTTTTTATTGACAGATGTGGACTAGGTAATTTGTTATGGCTTGTCTACAAAACCAATAAAGAACTAACTGGGCAGGTTCAATTGATATAGTTCAATTACTCAGTTGCTATTTCAATTTACTTACAAAGTTTTATTAATGAGTAGCATTCACTTATGCCGTTTGCTACAGAATCATTGCACCTAGTTATCCACAGTCTGTAACGAACCTTAGAAAAGTCAAAAAATTAGTATAAAATTGGCATCTTCCTCCCACCCTCCAATGCCCAGAGCAATCTGGAAGTTCAGTCACTGCCTCTGACTTCTTTTGATGCTCTGTACCAGACCATTAGCTGGCACACACAACAAAATACAAATACAAAGCAAATAAACATAGTAGAAACAAAGGCATAATCAAGCTAGTACTCCACCACACACATACTTCTTGTAGTTTAGCAACTTCTTGAATCTGGGATCGTCCATAGATTTGTCTTTAAAGAGAGAGAGCCCATATAATCATCCAGTAATATAATAATGGAGTTGCAGTATACCAGAGTTTTCCAGAAACACATACTTGTAGTGGCACAGCTGCTTCTGGATGTGACAGTCAAGTACGACCGTTTTAAATAATATTTTCAAAGGCATAGTTCAAGAGGGACAGCTGACCCCAGGGATATCCCAGACCGTGTGGCGTCATGCTCGGCACATACAGCTGGGGGAAGAAGGAGGAAGGGGGGGACGTTTGGAGTGACGGCGTTTGTCTTCCCAAGTCACCGTTACGCGTGACGGAGCCCGGCTGCCCTGGGGATGGCTGAGCACCCGCCTGCCCGTGGGAAGGGTGAATGAATCCCTTGATTTGCTTTGCTTGTGTGCGCGCCTCTTGCTTTACCTATTAACCTGTCTTTGTCTCAACCCAGGAGTTTTCTCGCTTTTACCCGGCTGATTCTCTCCCCCATCCCACTGTGGGGAGTGAAGAAGCAGCTAGGTGGGCCTTAGTTGATGGCTGGGGTTAAACCACAACACTTATACATCATACCTCCTTGCACACACCTAAATGCAATCTAGGTATTTCTGATATCATGTTTCAGAACATGCATTTTAACATCATGCTGAAACAACTTTCCTCTCCCAATATTTCAACATTATATTTTTTTATGACTGATTTCTTGTTTGGTCAAAATAGGTGTACACAATCTATGTTTCCTCCTTGACCAAACTTACAGCATTCTTTACAAGTTTTGTTTCTTTATCTAGTTTATGGCTAAAATCCTTTCTCACTGATATACCTAGATAGATTGACATCTATAATCTACTTCTAAAGCTTCATTTCATCCATACTGCATTCCACTCAGGTTTTTCTTTTATTTTTCTCAGTGTTTCTTTATCTTTTTAAGCTCTCCCACCTATTCCCCCAAGATCATTTTTCTATCATAAATAATGTATTGCACATGCCTGTAATTCCATACTGAAGCAAAGTGAGTGTTAACCACATTAAAAAGATCAAATATACACAAATTCAGTAAGCTGAAAATCGGCTCAGAATTTCTGAATTTTTAGCAAATACTTGAAAACAATTTCTTGAGCAGAAAATATTTACAGAAAGTTCTGCTTTCACCTGAGTAACTTTATTGTTGTGGTATGATACATTGAAATTTAGAATTTTTGTGAGGTTGATTGTCAAAGTGATATTCCAGTTTGAAATTATAGGAATGTATTTTATTTTTGTCATTTCAGTTAAACTAGAACAAAGAAGTTACTTCACTAAAGGTAGACAATTATAAAATTTATTAACATGAAGATTCTAAAAGACTCTAAAAAGTAGGATACATCTAGCAACACTGGTTATATCAGGTTAGGTGTACAGACAAAGCTAATTACCAAGGCAAACTCTACATTCAGTGGAGGCTGATGGACACCAGATGACATTTTGCTCGGTAGATAGATTAATTAGGTAGGCTGAATCTGCCTCTTAAAATGCCTGATTTTCTCCCTTAAACACAGAGGGAGTCCAGGCAGCTATCTTAAACTAATGATACAACTTGCAGACAGCTGAAAGTAACTGAGATGGATGCCATTCTACCAGTGTGACTTTTAAAGATTAAGTAACCCCACTCTTTCTAAAATTCACAAGCCACTATGATGAATGATAACATTGATAGATTTTCATAACGATGATCGAGTGCCTTTTTCTGCAGAAATCCATGACAAGTAAAAGAGTGTAGCACACACCATCACTATTCAAAACAGCTTCCACAGCCCCTAGACCATGGGCAATTTTTGGAGAACTAATGTATAATATGAGAAGTAGTTTAATGATGTAGGCATTAGTAATTAATAAAGTTAGTCTTATTTTAATGTTAAAGACAAGACAAACTTTTTTTACTACTACAGAAAAAAAGATGAAAAGTATTTGCCCACAACAAATCCTACTCATCTCTTGCATTCATGCGTAGGAGAAAGTAGTAACTGCACCAGTGTCTGGTAATAGTTAAACTGTGATAGTTATAGAATTCAACATGAAGAAATTTCAAGATGTAAACTTCTGTCTGAATAGTACGTGGGGGATGATAATTCCAGAAAACCTCATGCCATCACCCATCACAAAGCAGAAAAGCAGAAAAAAATTGCTGCTTTCAAAATATTCCCACTTTGCCAATTAGTCAATTGTTATTCAAGGTGGAAATTCAGTAACTGCTCAAACCAAAATATCATTCTTACATTTAAATAGAGTAAAACACGGAAGTTGTATTGCCTGCATCTAGCACCTAATGCCAAGACACATAGGTCCCCGTAATTATAGTTACTGGTATTTTAACTGATTCTCATTAGGAGCCACTGAACAGGTGTGTAAATAACAACCTGTTTTGACCATAGACTTTTCAAATTAGTAAATTTCTTTATAAACGTATATGATCCCATTTGCAGCTCTTCTAGGTATGTTCCTTTTCTAACTAGGAGAAACAAGCAACAACTGAGAGATCCTCCTAGAGAGGGACCAGACTGACTAGAATCACACTATCCTTCTCACATCTGATTAGAAAGCTCCAAAAACAACCACAAAACCACTTTAAGAAATATATATATTTTTAGATACATCCCATGTTGCACCAAAAAGATTAGGAAAGCAAAATTAGAAGTAACTGACAACACCTAGAATCACTGCGTGTATTAAACTGCTTTTCAACAAGAGCCCAAATTTCTACTCAACATAGTTAAAGTACACTGCTTCAAGGAGCAGTACATGTCCATACCAGAGCCTGTAACAGAGACCATGGTGAGCTTCTGGTTTATTTTTTCCATGAAAAAAGTTAACTACTCTAGTGCCAGGACAAGAGCCAGGAAAGGGGAATTTTTCACTTTAGCATCAGGACTCAAAAGTCATTTAATTCACATTTAAATACATGGAAAATATAGTCAAACTCCTAGCTATGTCTGACTAAAATAAGGGCTTCTATTTTAAGATTTATTTCTAATTAGAATTTAATACTTTCTAATCTCTGCCTTAAGTATGAGTCACGCCAAAAATTTAAACATCAATGAAAACTGGAAACTTTTCCACAGCCTTTCATGACCTCTGTGTTAGACCCTTACACTTTTGGCATGGCTCCTCTTTTGTTTCCAGAAATGCTATCAGAAAAGGTTTCATCCAATAAGCCTGTTATCAAACCAAGACAACAACCCACAGTAAAATTGTCCCACTGAGGACTTTTGAACTCTTCATATTCAGTTTTAGTTGTTCCCATATTCCATCTTTCATATAGCCAGTCCATGAGTGAATACTTAAAGTGTGATACAGACACTGCCTGTCAAACACTTGATCTGAGTACCACTTCCCAGATCAATGGCACACATCGAGATGTTTGCAAATACTGAGCGGTTCAGCACAGTTTAGCATTAGGATATTAGATGACATTAACATGCAACCTTTGGCTCTCATTCGCTTTCTACAGTTTTGAAATATTTTCTGTAGGAAAGAGTTATTGGTAAGGTGAGTACTCTCCAAATCATTTCTCAATTTGATACAGCCATATGTGATAGACAAGAGACACAATTCCGTAAGAACTCAGTAGTTTGCGTTGCTTTTGCAGTCTACAGCATAAAAGAAAACAGGATTTGCAGCAATACTTACAATATCAAATACTCACTGATCCCTTACACATCTAAGCATAACAGAGAAAAGCTAATTTGTAAAGAATTTTAGAGACATCCTCAGCACTATCAGGCATACTGTCACGTGTAGCAGTCCAGATCCCAGAAGGAAATGGAAAATACAGTATTGATCTAAAACCGAGAATATTCATCAAAAGTATTGGAAGTATCAGCTATCTAATTAAATGATTAATCAGAAGTAGTAAGACTGCTTTAGCATAAGCATCCAGGAGATATTGAACTTTCATTAATATTTGTATTTATAGTCATTGTAATATATACTGACAGAACTGAAGCACTGGCTGAAGATAGAAAAACATGCTTACTGCAAGCTTGAGAAAACTGCATTTGGTCCTCAAACTGTTTTCAACTGTCAAAAATATCTTGTGGAAACAAGCATAAGAGATTGAGGGCTTGTAAAAGTACACATAGTGAATTAGGAAAGAAATATATGTAACTGAAGGCAGTTGAATTAGCAACAGAAAAAATGAGAATATAATCAGCTGGTGTATATGCATCAAAATTTCCCTGTGAAGTGCTTTTTCCAGATAGCACCCACATAAGACATCACAAAGCAACCAAACAAGTTTTAATTGGTTAATACCACATCATCTTAAGTGACCCTGCAGAGAACTGTGTCAAAGGACATATTTCCATCCCTAGCAAAACTGGGTTTCACTGCAAGCAATGTTTCACATTTACAAAGATGGTCATCAAAACTTTCAGGGATTACAATGAGAAATTAAATTGCTTGTTACACAAATCTGCAATAAAGTACTTCTCATCAAAAAAGCAGCAAGTTGTGTTTCTCTGCTTCATCACATCTTCTCCATCAGGAAAGTTAAGCCATGGGAGATTTGGGGAGGAATGAGGGCAAACATTTTTAGACTATTAGAGCAATGAACTGTAACTGCATTGTAATTTTTTCATATTTGGAATTTACAAAAGCCGATTACCTTTGTAGAAGATTCAACTTTACTTTAAAAATAGTGTTAGTTATACATGAAACCAATAAATTACAGGGGTAAGACTACAACATTTAAGGGACTTTAATATATGGTCCACAGGCTCGGTGATTTTGCAGATCCTTCCTGCCTCAAATTCCATAAAACCATTAGATAAATTATAAGACTGCTTCGATTTCTCAAGCTTGCCAGTACTTGATAATTAACATGCAGAATTGTTTTGGAATAAAATTCCATGAAGTCACACTCATCTTGGATTAACAACACACTTTTTCATTAAATTAAACTAATTCCATAATTCTTGTTCTGAAGTATGACTGCCTACCTAGGAAATTCATATCAAAGCAATTATTCAGAAAAAATATTCCAAAATGGTTATTTTGGGACATTTGCACATGCAGTCAAAACACTAATCTCTCTACTTGAATGAGGGACAAATCTTGGCCACAAGTTGTATTCTCTTTACCTCATTAATTGAAGTCAAATTAGTTTAATAGAAATGAATTCATCCTGCTGCAGCTTCAACTTGTCTCTGATTCACTTGATAAATACTTTGGAAATTGCCTGATTATCTCTTAAGTGTCTTGGACATCTACTAGCATGATAATAAATAATAAACAAATAGTAGTTTTTAAGAAAAAAATCATTGTATGCAATTTTTCTAATTCCTCAATTTTAAGTGACATAAAGAAAATAATTCACAGCTGAAGAAAATAACATTTGGTCTTGATTCAGCTGTTTAAGTGACTGGAAGTGATATGGGGAGATCTTAGTCCCGTAAACAAATTACTCTCAGCATCATTTTCAGCACTTTTAGTATGAATACTCAACATAGCTTCTTTGCAAGTGGAGTATGGTGTGATTTACTATTGGCAAGTTCTAAAGCAATAGAAATTAAAGTATAAAAATCTAACCAATATATATTTTGTCAGAACTTAAGAAAGTGCTGCAATACATAACTGAAAATGGTATATCAGCCCTCAAGAGCAGAAGTCTAAAGCTTTCTATCTAATTTGAAAACAGCCTCTAATAACACACAGTTCATACAAGAAACATGCTCAGTATCCAAAATTACTACTCTAAGGCTTCTTTCACACAGACTTTCAAGTTGTTCACAGCAACTTACAAATACATAACTTTGCAGTTATGCGTACATCATCTGAATTTGACTGAGAATTAATCCCTAGAAGAGTTCTGCTTTCCAACCAGTCTCACAGTTTTAATTTTAATTAAGAACAACACCCCATTATTATGAACATTGCACATGCTTAATTTCCATTAAGTGCTAAGAATTTAGGACTTCTGAATAACACGCCACAAAGGAAAAAAAAAATAAAGCTTAAGCTTGTTAGATGAAGGGTGTTCGGTTTGGAGCACAGGCAAGGAGGAACAGATTGTGTGAAACACAAAATTATAGTTTCTATTTCAGAATGCATGATTCCCAAACGCTTGTTCCTTCCCTCAAAACACAGCAACGGGAATGGCTTCAAATCCATGCTCCATTAAATTCCATAAAAGCAGTGCTGGAAAAGCTGTGAGCTATGAGTTTTCAAAGGATGCAGAGGTGTTTCTCCCATTCTTCCACCTCTAGCTGTAGGATAGATATTCTAAAAAGATAACCATCTAAACCAGTAATTAAAAACTGAAGCTAAATTTAGCGAGAAGGGAATGTCATTGGCAAAATAACTCCATTGAGTGAATGACCTGACCATATGTGCAATCACAAGGTAAGAAACTAATTTTCGTGGACCTCTGCTCAATTATTGTGAGCTGGCACACTGTTGTCAGTTCTAAAGGTTAATGCAGTAATGAAAGATGACAATCTCTCCTAAGCGATTACTGAATGCCCAAGCAGGTATTCACATTTTAAATTAAAGGTGCTCCAAGCAGCCTGAGGATACAAGGTTTGTCCAAAGTCTCTACCACAGCCTGTGTAGAGTGCCAACCGAGGTGCTGATACACTGAAGTGTTCTGTACAGCTCAGAAGCTAAGACGATGGCAAAGCTCCGAATGTAATATTCGGCACAAAACTGGGTCAGACATTTACATCACCTGAACTGTTTATAATTGAATCCATTGTGATTTTTCAGAACACAAAATGTTTGGGTATTTGCTCATGCCTAATGTTGATGTGTGTTTCCTAGAATCTCATTTCAGGTAAATGGGGAATTAAATTATAAATTAATAATCACAATTCCAATTCCCTTTTTCCAAAACCTTTACAGGCTAATCTGAGCTCACTGATGGCTATCATATCTTTATCCAGAGATAACAGACTCCAGGGACAGACCCAATACTGAAACAACCAGCATGTCCAAACAAATGCTCCCTTAGACACCCATAAATTGCACACAAATATGCTACATATAGCAAAGCTAACAGAAGAGGAGAGGGACTAATACCCATTTACACTCTGGGTAATCCCAAGACCACTGAAGTCTCTGTTATGCCATTCATAAATAAACATAATTAAATGATAACTAGCATCAGTGAACTAGTACTAGTGGGCTGTTCAGGCATACAATTTCCACTAAATCTTCAGCCCTGCCAGCTATCACAACACTGAAATGGTTGGCCTCTTGGCCACCTCAGTTTTAAACAAAGCAGTGGTAATCTCACATTCATAGGTATTCACTAACACCTACAAGGTTTACCAAGTACCTCCCAAGCAATTCATACAAGGCCATACTGAAATAGAACTGTTATTTGCAGAAATACAGCTTTTGTCATGATATTTTTCATTAGGGAGCATTTCCTGAAGTCTGCAATAGCTATAAAACACACTCAGGCGCACAAGATGTGGCACAGTTCTGACACAGAAGGAAAAACATTATCATTAGAGCCTCACCCACATAGCTCCTTCCCTTACAGATGATCATTGAGTCCCATTGCAACTCTCTTCAAGATTCACTAATCCCTTTCGGATAACTTTATGCATAGCCATATCAAGTCTTGTTTTCAGCAACACACGCATAACTGTGCATGTGGATGTCCAACATGGCAAAAAGCTACAGAAGCTGTATCATCTGAGATAATTAAATACTTACCTGTCCTGAATTATTTTAGTTTTCATTTGCAATTTTTTCAGCTATGTGAAAAAGTTCTCTGCTGTCCCAGTTCTGGGAACAATGAGAAAAGAAATTCAGTATTAAAATGAAACATCCCTAAAATGTTGCAAATTTGGAGGAGTATAAAATTAAATAATTTAAGTCCTTTTTTAATAAGATATTCAGACAAATGGTTTGTGTAATACCTAGACATGTTGGTAACTTTTTGGTGGGAAAAAAATCCAAAAAACCAAAAACCACACACAAAAAGAAAGAAAGAAGTAAGGGAATGTAACTTTATTACTCAAAATGAGACTTAACCATAACATTTTCAACGATTGTTCTTCATGTCATTCATTACCACATCCTTTTTTCCTTCAAATTAAAATGTTCATACAATCAGAAATTAGTTTTATTATACTTAGTACCTGGCAAGCATTTACAGACTTCAGCACAAAAGGGTTTCAATTCCCATCCGAGAGGAAAAGATTAAGCCTAGGGTTAAACACAAAATGAATTCCTACCGACTGCCCTTTAAGCAAACTGAACAAAATGGATTAAAAAAAAATAGAAAACTGACCCCAGTACATGTAAAGTTCTTTGGTTTTAAATATTTTGTGTGTTTTAAACTAATCTTTGTTATTCTCCATTTAGTTTAAGCAGCAAAGTAGTAACCTTTTTTTTTTTTAATGTGGTAATTATCAGTGGTATCTTTTTTATTGCTTTTTATTTTTGCTTACACTTTTCCTTTTAAATACCAGAGGCTGATAGAGGGTATTGAAACAACCAGGTTTAAAAGAGTCTACATTTCACACAATATTATTTTTGCCATTCTGCTCCTAGGTCAAGGTCAGAGAGGAAAATGCTGTTCACAGGCTCTCTTTATAGTCTCAGTGGTCTCCCTAATGGAGTAATTAGAGTCGGTCGAGCCTGACTGCAACACCACACCGAGTAGATGCATTTGTAGTCCCAGCTGGCAGAAGGGCTCATTCTGGTCCATTTTTGCTGGAAACAGCTTTTTAAATCCTTCCTTTGCCAAACATAGCTCAAGGCTTACAGACAGAAAGGCTAGCTCTGGAAAAAATCTACACATCCATGAAAAATACACATCTAGCAGAACTGGCTAGTGTTATATCACATGCTTTCCTCAAACCACTTAAGAAGGTCCTGTGGAAATTGATATAAAGGTAATACTTTCTGTAGAATGCATATAGCCTAGTTAATACTATTACAAACTCATAAAATAGTTTGAATTCAGCCTCAACGCTGCATCTTTATTATTTTGTCTGCTCAGAGGGAGACACATCAGGTGATACAAAATTATGTTTTCTGAACCCCTCAATAAAACAATATGCAACTTCTCAGTGAAGGTGGGTGTTTCAGCAACAAAAGTGTAAGCCTTTCATGGGCAAAACAAAACAAGAAACTGAGATGCTACCCAATCCTAGTAATACCTCACTTTTACTTCATGGTCCTCCTTATCCAGACTTCTCTAAGAAACTTCAAATCCTTCACACGCACCCTACAACTGTATAGTTATATACTATGTGAGTTTACATTAAAAGTGAAACAAGACATTTTCCTTTCTATTCCTGCATCTTCGCTATAAACACACTTTTTATGCTGTCCAGCACGTGACTAATGACACAGAAAATAACAAAAAAGACAGATAAGGTAGAAAAAGTTCCAAGTTTGGGTTCTGAACTATAGCCTTTGCTTTTTTCTATTAGAAAATACACTAATTTCATTGCTATTTCACAAGACCTTCAAAGGCCACACTATTCTTAAATATAGCAAATCCTCCAACAAAATATTGTCCTTTTACTCGTAAGCCTTTATCTGCTAGTTGCAGATGATATCACATTCTCTTTTTAAATAATATTTAAAGGTCAAACCAATAAGGCATAGAAAATGTTGAACATCTTGTAAAATTCAAACAAGGCACCGTAGAAGCCACAGGGGGGTACTTGCTAAAATGATCGAGCACTTTTTAACATATTTATTCAATGATTACCAGGGGCACAATGTAATCCACTTCTAATGGAAACCCATGAGAGCGGAAAACTCTGCTGAAAATTAATAAAAAAAATAATCTTCAGAGTATCTTCCTCATCTGTTTTCAAACCATAGAAACTAGAAGTTATAGCTCAGAATACCTCTAAACTACAATTTATTATAAAGATACCCAAGCTAGTTTTAAATGGCTTCAGGTACTCAAAAGACCCCTTTGGCAATAGGGATTTCCAGATGAGAGAGAGTTGACCGAGCTGGGAAGCACAGGGGTCCAGGGGCAGACAAATACCATCAGTCTTGGGTGATTCTTGGAGTATTTGGAGCATTACTGCCAACAAGGGCAGCTTCTCATACAACATAAACTTCTTTTTAGCTACTTACCTAAGCAACTCAGTCTCACTGGATAATCGCAACTTTGTTCTGTATGCTATTGCCTCATCCCTGAAGTGCAGAAAGTACAGACAGGAGAAAGCATTGATTTTTCTAGTTCTGACTAGTACAATTTACCAATGCAGATCTTTAGTCAGGCTGTATCAGACACTGCTAAGGTGATCTAACCTACATGCAGAAGTAACAAACAGGTAGATATTAAATTACAATCCTGTTTCTATTTGAGATTAAGTGTGTGTGGTTTTTCTTATGTCATAAATCTATTCTAGTTAGAAGGGACCTTAGAGGAGCATATAACCTGCTACTCAAAGGGTCTCAATGAAGTTGCTCAGGGCTTTATCCAGACTGGTATTTATGGTCTGCCATGCCAAGTTCTGGGTGTTCAGTCCACAACAGCAATCCCTGAAGCCATAAATTCCTATACTATGCATAGAGAGCATTAAACATGTCAAAAGAAAATTCAAAACCAACAGTGACTCAGAGGGGTGTTTTGAAGTCAGCACCTTCTACCCTTGTAAGAAATAAAGCTTTCAGTTCTTCTGAGAAGAAGCTTTTAAATTTTCTTTCTCCCTGCATGGGTAATGGCTGCAATCTACAAGCTGTTACAAACAGTGTCAGGCATTTCTCTGATCACACACACACAAGAGAAGAGGGAGACAGACCTGTTTTGTGAGAAGTCGCATTTTGCTGGAACACCGTGTAGGATGCTGAGCCTGCAGGAGACGTAGACATGCCTGGCACAAGGACACCTCAGTGCTGACAACAGGCAGCAGCCAAGCTCCTCCAGCCTTTTAAAGCGGAACAGTTTTGCCCCACCACAAGAGCAACTTTTGGATGTCAAAGTTAGGGTACAGCTTCTAGAGGCATCAACAGGTTTTGACTGCCAAATGTTTTCCTCCATGGTGGATTGAGCCGTTGTTCAGATCCCTGTAATTCTGGGCATAAACTCTATTTCAAGGTACCAATTAGGAGAGTGCTTGAGTGCAGTCTTCTTCAAGCATTAATTCAATTTAAACAAATGCCTAAGGCACTGTTCAGAAATGCATTTACTTTTAATGGTAAGATAAGAAAAGAAAGCCTTCATGACAACACAGTTATGTTCTTAATTGAAAACTTATACATGAATCTTGGAGGAAAACCAGAAAGAGCATAGCAGAAAAGAAAACTTTTAAAGCAAAACTCGACTTTGATTATTACTGTCACATGAATGAACATTTCAAAGTACACCTGTATGCTGGATACACTAACACTTCGGAAGTGTGTTGGCACATATGCCTATAACAGATATTTATGTATGATATTTATGAAAATTTGTATGATATTTGCATATGTATTACATATGTTAATATAATAACGTATTATAAGAATTTATGCACTCAAATATTATTGCTATAGTTCACTAACAAAATTTAACTTTTATGCGTCCATCCTACCACAGCAGAGCTGCACTGCACTTGCTCCAGGGAAAAACTGTCTCCAGACAGATAGGTTTTAACAAGACTACTTTCTTAGAAATCCCTCTAGCAGTGTGTTTGAGAACTTCTGTTGAGTAATATATATCAGTTTTTGCAGACTCACCTCCCTGTTTCTGGAGTATCCTGATCTGAGTTTGATTGATGGAGTTAATTTATTGTGCCGGCATTATCTCACAAGAGCAGTAAAACTTTCTGCATAGCTTGTTATCAGGGGTATTGAGTTGGTATTGACAGTCCAAACACCACCAAAAATGCAATTTTCATATTCTCGGAATACTAAAATATAAAGAAATTCCTCCTGCTCTTGGTCAGTCTTTGAGACAAATCCTCTCTTCTTCCAGAGATTGTAAATATTATATTTCTAGTAAGTTTTAAAAACACAAACCTCCATCCTATTCAAAAATCATCAGAAATCCCTTAATCATTCATAGATTTGTTAGTTTGCTTGCTTACTTAGCCTGAATGCTTGTATGAGCAGATGTATTGTGAGTAGAATATATTGAGGATATTTAGTTCTGAAAACAAAGGGAGCCTGTGATCTTCTCATTCAGTGATTAATAGATCAATTTTCTTTTCTAGACCTCATCTCAGTTCACCTAGGATCCTCATTTCAATCACTATCAAGAGCTCCACATCCTCTTGGGAGCTTCCCTTGTGTGGTCAACACCACTGGTGTCACCAGCTGTAGCTACCAGCAAGGATCATAAAAGCCACAGGAAAAAAAGACAGCTTTTCTGATGACTAAGACTTGACCAATGGACATCATAGGACTGAGACAATGAACTAGAATCCGAATTCAATTAAGGATCCACAAGTAACACATTTTGATTGGCGACTTACATCGTTAGGTCAGAAGGTCTGAGGAAAATCAGGGGAAACAACATACGTTGTCATTTTAGAGGTGTTTCTTCTGGGATCTGTCACATGGATGATGAACATAAGTTTCACACATCACAGGTACAAACTGATCCAAGTATATCTAAAGTATACAACTGCTATTTTAAAAAATCAGTAATAAGTAACCTACATTTGCAGATTTGCTGTGCAGCAGTTTTAATGTTTAAAGCTGATTCTTAATTTTGACATTTTTCTCATATTTTAAGAAATGGGGGGGGGGGGGTGACACTGGGGTTAATTCTTCTTTTCAAGATATCTCCAGAAGTGAACATCCAGTGCCTACATGCAGAGTAATCTTAATTTTTATACATTTAACCCATAAGTCAATGGTGTTTACACAGACCCCACACATTAGCAATTAAAAATGGCCCAGCATTTGAAATATAAAGCCTGTTTTTAATGCTATAGCAAACCATTACACTTAAGGCAGATATGTAAAAATTTACTAAAGATATACACAAGAGGTAGAAGCAGATGAATATTTAAAATATAAATCAGAAGCTGTACTTAAATAGTATTCCTTTTCTCCTTCATTTTCATCACAAAATTTATAATAAAAATCTCTTGCTTGACAGGCTTCTGGATATTAAAGATGGTATTAACAGCTACTTTGTCAAAGAAGAAAATACATTAATGGAAGAGGTTTGAATCTCATTGCTATTGTTAAAAATTTAATCCTGTTCTGGAAAAGCAACATTCAAAAAGAGACAGAAGAAACAGCACAAGAGACACCACTTTTAAAGCAGAGAGAATAGATGTTCTGGTCAGTCACTCCTGGGCTCTTCATCTGTTTATTTCCACTTTTTCAGTGGTGAGAGTTTCTCAGCAGTGCTGGAAGGAAGAGAAAAGTGCAAAACTGAATCACAAATTTGTTTTTTCAGGTGCTTGTCTTGATGTTTTCAACTCAATGTAGATGACATTTCTACCTGTGTCTTCTCTTGGCAAGTTCCCTCTTTCTATCTGGCTCTGTCAATAAGATCATAGTATCTTTCAGAAATAGGAGGATGGCAAGGTTGATTTCCAGGAAGTTGTTCAATGAACTAATAAAATGAGTTATATCAATATTTCAATCCCTAAACACCTTTTCTCAAAAGAACAGAACATCCTATTTCCTCATGGGTTTGTTCACTAACTGGATCCACTTTGTTATATTAATATCATTCCAATAATTTCCAAATGTTTTTTAATGCTATTTTCAAGTTACCATCTAAACACAGTTCTTGAATTAGGTTCATCAGAAACAACTCAGGTCTGGAGCAAGTGGAGTCTTGTCCCATATGGGAGGCAGTAAGGAAGTGAGAGAGAACAACATACCCTTGAGATGGACTCTGTTTATACACTTGTTCACTTTTTCTTACAAAGCAGCCAAAATATGTAGCATGTAGACATCCCATTTTTGCTTGGTTTGCACCAGCCTTCTGACTAAGTGACCTGCAGGCCTCTCAGCGTAGGATACTATAGTTCCTACTAGTTTACATGGTTTTAAAGTGGCTGGAAAAATTTATAAAATAAGTAACAGACTTTTAAATACAAAACCAAAATATATTCAGGTCAAAGAGTCCATGAACTGCAAATTGTTAATGGCTGGCAGACCCCTCTGAGAAAATCTCACTAAAAGCTTGCCTAGTTAATCTGTTTTTTCCCCAAGCATCATCTAGTAGCCATTTAAAATACAGGGCTGGATAGACAAAGATCTTATCTGGTCAAGCTGGTCATTTGTTCTAGTGGAAAAACTATGCTATTCTCTCCAAGGGCTTTTTCTTTTCTAAACAAACAAACAAAAAAACCCCACCCAGTACCTTCTACAGATGAGTACCAGTCATTCATCTTTCAAAAACTGCTTAGAATAGGTAATGGGAAAATAAGAGTACATGAACAGTTTCTTAAACACCTGGATCTCTTCCCTAACCAGACTGCCAGCCTTCTAACCCCAAAGCATTTTCCCCTACCCTACTCAATTTTTAGTTCATGCCCTCATTGGAGGAAGAATTGCCCCTTTTCTCTCACCCTACTCAATTTTTAGTTCATGCCCTCATTGGAGGAAGAATTGCCCCTTTTCTCTCCATTTCTCTGTTCTCTATCAGTATTCTCCCCCACCCAGTTTGAGAAGTACGTAGACAAGGGCGGGTGGTTACAATTGCCAACACATTCCTTTTAAACGTATGTTGAGAAGTGAAAAACGTGCTGTTTATTCTAAATATAGATATTGCCGCTGAAGTTACACAAGTCAATTGACTTAAAACTACATGGCAGCAAGATTTACCTTGACTTTGTAAAAATTTAAGTCCACCCTACATATAAGTAATCATGCACTGTATTGTGTTATGCACAGACTGAACAACTGCAAAGATCATTACAAACGCAGGTCTCTTTACAAGTGCTACTAGCTAATAATGGCTCTGTCAACTTCTGTAATTTTCCTCTTCAAAACTATGTAAACAGGAAATAATGCAGCCGGTCTGAGCTGGCAAGTTCGGGGTTCTTTTGGGGTGTCAGTAGGTGAGTAAATGGTTCCTCCTTCTTGTTTCAAAGGATTCTTTTGGTGGTTTTCCACCATAAAATACAAGCTATGTATTCAAGATACACCTCAACTCTGTTATTGTGATCTACTTAAATAGCTGTTCCAGGGATTGTTTTTACAACACCCAGTAAAATAGTTATCTGGCTTGTAGACAATGATATCGTTAGCAGTCGAATGGATCTTAGTGACAGTTTATATTTTTATGCATCACCAGAGTTGATGTAAGGAGTAATGGCATTCCTTCCTCTTTCAGAAAGGAAGCTGGCATCATGCTTTCTTCCTAGCCCTGCTGGGGTAATGAATTTGAGTCCTCTGTAATGAGACCTTTTCAGGCAGAACTTCTTTCTCTTACAGATTGCACCATAACCTCCCCTTCAGTTTCATTTTATTCCTTGCTTCCACAGAAATGCCCTTTCACCAAGTGTCCGAAGCCGATGTCAGGGGAGGTTTCAATATGATCCCAAGAGTGAGATTAAGACACAAATGAGGTCAAATGCCCTACACCCAAACCAGTTTATTATTAAAAGTGAAGAGGGGTAGCGATAGGACAGAATGGAAGGAAAAGACAGAAATCAAGGAAGCATCCAGAGTAGAGTCACAGGAATAGTCACTACCACGAATCCAGCAACATCCCATTGGTCCTCAGTCTTCAGTTCTTCGGTGGTGTGTGCACACACAGCAGAGTTCTCAGTTGCCTTGTAAATTCATCTTATCAGCTGATTAGCATATCTGCCCACCTGTAGTTTTTCCTCTGGTCCCACAGGTTTTTGCTGACTTCATGCTTCTGGAGCAATCATCCGGCTTCTCGGGCAGAAACATTCACCTCTTGTGTCACCTTCGAAGGTGTGAAGTCATCAGCGATACAATAGAGCCACCAGGTATTGGGCTTAGACAATGGCCGGCAATCAGTGGTCCTTGTGCTCCAGGAGAAACACCCAGTTTCACTCAGTCCACCTCTTCGAGGCTTATCTAAGGAGTTTGTCAATACAACTGCAAGGGAGTGGGAGGGTGCATCCTTCCATACGCTCCTGCTTCCTTGGGTGAATTCTTTAGATTAATTACAAAGGCCACAGCTGGTCCTTGATGAATGGTTGAGGCGTTACTGACACCACCCCGTGACTCAAAGCACACACACAAGCAAGTTTTGAGACAATCATTTGACATTTCAGTCTCTCACACCAAGTTACTGTTACCTAGAAATGCAAGCCTAATTTTAAACATTCTCTTAAATACTTGTGGTTTTGGTTTTTTTTTTTTTTTAGATTAATGAAGTTTAACAAACTTAGAACAGCCTGCTATTACTTTTCTTAGGATGCATTTCATAAATAAAATTTATTCTATTTTATCTACAAGGCTTTGCAGTTCAAAGAACAAGAATGTGACCACTCCAGTTTTCAAAGAACTAGTGGACATACATACCTGATCTGCTGGGTGTGTACAAACCTAACACATCTGGTGGGTAGCTTACAGTGCAGCATAGTGCTGCATCACACATACAGCAAGTGTTTTTGCATGCCTGCTACATTTCCTGCCTATAAGATTTACAGTGGAAAAAAATTGGAAACAGAACATTTGTTTCATTAAATGTTAATTCACTGATGTACAATTTTGAAGGGTTTTTAGTCCATTCGTTGCACTGTTAGGATTTTTTTCCTTCCATTTCATTTAAGCTGCTGTTTCTTGTGAAGTAAGTTCTACTGAAGTGACTGAATGGCAAATTTTTTAGAAATAACTTCATTGTTTTGGTCAAATCAACTGTGTTGTTAAACATCACTGATTATTTGCACGATCTTTATAATGAAAGTGTCCTCAGTATGCTGGCTGACTTTGCTATGTTAGGCCCAATATACACATTAATCATGTAGCTAACCTAGTTCTCATCTGACCTTGATTTAGTAAAACCACAATATTGCAAAGAAATTAGGTCCTCTGGAGGTATTTTATCAGACTTACAAATCTTTATTGCTACCTACTTTTTCACTTTGCAAAAGGATTGAAAGGTTATTGGATACTTTGCTCATATTCAGCCTCTCCATCACCTCTTTCTCCTCTCTGGTTATGAGTTTCACTCAAACATTTCTTGTGGGTTTTCCTTCTCCCCGAGGATTTCAAAATAATCTTGGGAAAAACATTTCTTTTCATTGAGGTTTTCATCAAAAGACTCAATTACAGGCAAGTATACAGTAATAAAACTATGAAAGCAGAAGTCCACACAGCCAGGTCATAAGTTACTCCCATGACAACACTTCCTTGGCACGTTTAATATTAATACACAGGCTCTCCCAATCTTGAAACTTTTTATAGTAACAGTGTGGGGAAGGGAAATTTGCTGTTTAATTATAATACAAACATAACATTCAACTGTGCCCTAATCTTTCTTCCATTAATATTTATAGCCTAACAAGCATCAGTTCAAAGGGAAGGGAGAGATGCACCAGGTTCACATGGGATGTGAGCTCTCGGGGACAGCAGTACAAGTTCTTAGAAGCCCTACATAGAAAGCCACAGAGATAATAACTGGTACTGGAGCAATTAGATATGGAGCAGAATAAGTATTACTTAACCAAAATCCCCTCTCACATAGCAGTTGAAGAGGCTACAGAGACTACACCATAGATGCTGCTGTGCTGCAAGAGCAGCTCCACTGCCCTTCTCCCACCAGAGAAGTCCCTGTTCTTAGCCTCTTTGCTAAGGATTGATGTAACAGAGGAGCTATTAAAATGCTTTAAAAATTGTTTCAAACTAAGATTTTTTTTTGACCTTTTAGTGATGAATGTGAACTGAGAGTTGCGAAGGTTCACCCTCCTATGACGATAATCCTCTTGGAAACCCGACCAGTATTCCTCCTTGCCTCAGGCAGGTGACAGTCGCAGTGATGACATGAGGTGTCACACTATCAAAGTTAGACAACTTTAACTTGGCACTGGAGGGCAATCTTTAGGCTTGAATCAGTATAGCGTAAGCCCCTGTACATTTCCCAAATGCTTTATTCCACAGAGGTTCATCCTTTATCAAGTACAGTGTGAGTACTGCTCCCCCTCACAACAGTGTTCCAGAGAAACTGGATGATCTGCCACCTACAACACATAAAAGCTACAGGAGAGATGCTGAAGACATTAACTATTGAAAACAAGGACCAGAGAAACATGCCAGTGTAAAGACAAGGATGCAATAAAAGTTTTACCTGTTTACACACAGGTTGTAATTATTCCTAAAAAAACCTTATTTTAACACAGCAATTCTCTTTCGCATTATGCCTGGTATCTTGCCTCAAATGAAGAGCACCCAGTTCAGGAGCCTCTTTCTTTCCCTTCACCTATTTAACCTTTTGCTAGGAAAAAAAAAAAAACAACAAACACACACTACACAAAACACACATTCATATGGCAGACTGGAGGTCCAGGTAAGCCTACTTCAGGTCCCCATGAATATTGGACTTGATGGTCTTTATCTCAGCATAAACTCAAATGAGGTGTGCTCAGAAGCCAAGGGAGAAACTGCTCTGAAGTTACTGGTGGAAAACACAGTAAAATAGGAAGACCAACATGAAGAACCAAAAGAGAGTATAGAAAAGTTGGGTCAGAAAGCCTAGATAATTTAAGAAGTGTATGTCAATCAAGACCTGGTTACACTAGATGACAAGCCTTGTTTACACTTTTCCTTCTCACTCAACACCACAACATCCACACAAGTGGCCTCTGCCTTCCACTGCTTTGAAGACCTGACCAAGGCAGGCTTCAGTCTGAGTTGCAGCCCCCTGTTAATGAACCTGGTCTACAGTAAACCTAGTAGACATTCAATTCAAAAGCTTTTTTGTTTGTTTCAAAGTTTCTGGTACTTACACATTTTTAAATGCACCTGCCTATGCCACTCCACTTACAGGAGAAAAAGAAATGCCACTAAACACATCCACCACTTCAGCCTACTTCTTTCAGCAGCCTCAAAACAAACATGCCCACAAAACAGAAACTGAAGTGGCTTTTCAGCATGTCATCCTTATCATGAAACTGGACCTACAAGAACCAGGAGGGGGAAAAGCAGCATTGTAAAGTGTCATTCAAATGCTGTTGCTATTATTTAGATTTCTATTTAGCATTGTGTACACATCAAAGAAAAAAATAATTTTTATTGTATCTACAAGCAAACCCATTCCTGTTTCATTTTTACTGCATGTATGGTATTTTTAAATTCTAATACATATTTACATGGGTAATTAAGCATAGTGGCTTAAAAGAATTTTTTTAAATGGTAATTATCAACTGGAATTATTCCCAGAAGCAATTTTTAAAATCTGGGGCACTGCATTTGAGTAAGTTTCAGTAGTATATACAGTTTCCTACTTTTTCTTCCCAGCTAAATGTAGATCACAAAACTATTTGATAGAGAAAAAATTGCTATGATAAACATGAACTGTGGCTTTTCACAACTAGTATTGCTTCTCTAGCAGTTTCAGAGAAAAATCTGTCAATAAGCTAAGACTGCAAATATCTAAGTAAGAGACTCCCTGCACTTTGCAAAGAAAATGCCAACAAGCACAACACTTGTACAAAGATTATGTAGTGTAGCCATAAAAGTACAGCCATAAAAGACTCTAAAATACCAGGAACCAAAATTCCATTTACTTGCATGCACATAAAAAGCCTCTTCCTTCTCCAAAGCTGAACATAAGCTACTGGAGCTGGACTTTCAATCTTGACATTCATAACTGATAGCAAACTAGAAGTATTTGCCTGTTGATTCACCTACATGCCTGAAAACAGTCAGTCCCTTCTTCAATAGCATGTTTTAATGACCAAAGTTTACTTTAAAGTAAATTTTGTCCCAACATACCACCGTTAATAATAAACCAAATTTAATTATTAATTTGAAAGGCTTTAGGAGTTCTCCTGCAATGTGGGACAAAGGCACCACAGTTTAGGAAGTCAGCAGTGCTCACAAAGCAGGAGTCAAATTAAGAATATCAGATTCATATACCAGTCATTAAATAGGAGTGAGTAGACAGGTGGTTTCCTTTGTTGAAGGCTCTTCAAAAGCTACTGCTGGAAGTGGCAAGAGTTCAGTGCCTCACAGTATGATTCAGTGATAAATCCCAAAAGGACTAATTAAAAAAAGTGGTGGGGGTTTTTTTAATTTTTTTAAATTTTTGGTAGGTGGTAGTCCTGTAATCCAATCCTATAAATTTGTGATGCAAGATACTTTCTACCCCAGGAAAAGAGCAACCTCAGAGAAGCCCTGATGATATTGCAGGTCCCAGAGCCAAGTTAAAGCCACAGAAGAGCTCCAAACCTTTGTCTCCATATATTTCTTTGTCTCTGTTGTTCCTTCTATGGTCAGTTTCCTCTTAACATCTCCTTAGCAAACACCAAGCAAAATTGCTCATCACCCCAAAATCCTCCTACCAAGCCAATATAATACCTCATGCGAAGTTTTAGTCATATCTATTAAAATTTAGTTTGCCCTTTTAGGTGACATGCTACGATCTTTTAATGAGGTTAAGCCAAGTCTCATTATCCCACAGCAAAAATTAGTTGAAACCACTGTGACAAATAATTTTGCCATAGCTGCAACACCCAAGAAAAAAAATGCTGAACTACTTTCAGTGCAAAAAACAGCAGGAGGTGATGACCAGAATAGAAAACACCATACAAAAGAGTTGAATGCAGCCAAAATGAGGATTTTCAGAGTGGAAAGGTAAACTTCACCATAATTACAGGTATAGCAGCACTTGCCTTTCATTATAGAGTGACAATTCCCATTTTAATAGATTCTCCTGAGAAATAACCATTTTACACCTCCATAGTTTGGAGCAGCCCTTTGATACTTCACCTTGAATCATCCTAAAGGACACCTTTTCTTCATGCTGTGAATTTCCGCTCACGTTCAAAGTGGCTTTGTTTTTAAAAAAAATAGTTTTCCTTCCTCCCCATGAACATGCATTATGAAACAGTACTTAACTGCATAACCACATTAAGCTTTTTCTACAGAATTCCCACCTCACTTGTGTGGTTTAAATTCAAAAGAAGAGATGCACCTATCACTTAAGCCATCGTAATTTTGTTATTTCCTAAATTTTGGTACTTGTCTCAATCTAAGTCACATTCTTATGTATATTTTTGTGTTTAAGACCACTATGCATTTACTTCACAGTATTACTTCTTAAGCAATACATATTTCTGATAATTTATCAGTAATCGTAAGTGATCACTGTATCTCTGCTCTATATAGTTCATAATATAATTATATAAATATATAAAACAACCTCCTAGTAATTGCTAACCTCATAACAATTAGAAGTACATAAAGATCACATTACTTAGAAACGATTCACTTCTATCACCAGATCTTTTCACATCTGAAGGCAGGCCAGAGATATCTAAATATACGTCTTTTTCTCAAGACTATATTTTCCTTCATACTAGTATGAAACTACAAATAACAATCTAAGAGAATCGGTACCTGTGGCCCCAGGTAAACTAGAAAAATTGCCAAAACCAATAGGAATCTTCTGTGAAACTTCCCAAATGGGTTCAGTTTACGCTATTCATATTTGAAATATAAATCAATGTCCTATGCACAAAATTCTCCCAGAACAAGCCCATCCTCCTGCGGAACTTTCCCAAGATAGTCTACTACCAGAGTCCACAAAAAAAAAAAGTGCTAAATGCTTAGTTTAAGAATACACATTTAGAGACATATCCATGCACCCTGTCTCCTTTTACCCCATGCCGCTCCAGTTGTTAAACCATTTTTTTTAGATTATAAGCTTTCCAAGAAAATACTGTAAATTTATATAGCATTTGGCAACTACACATACTAACTTTAATTAACCACTAGACACAACCACCATAATAAACCAGCCTTTAGCCTCAACAGCAGCCTTGGAGTTTTATTCTACAGCCAGCAATGAAGGATTTCATCTACAGAGTTCCCACAAGACAGGATTTATACCTAAGCGTCTTCCTTTGTTAGCACAGCTTTCTGTATAAAGCACATTCTTATCTGAACACTGATGCCTCTACTTTTTGAAAGTCATTGACAGCCTGATGGTAAGCTATTTCTACAGTTAAATTATATTCACCAGGAAAATGAAGTGCGATCCACTTTGAATAGGGCTTGCACTTTCGGAGTGCCATCATGATTCATACCTTTTTCCGCATGATATTTTGAGTATATTATGGCATACCAAGTATTAGAAGGATTTTATGTCTAGCAAATTAACTGATTGTTAATGACTTTTGCTCCTTTATCAAGCTCTTTTATTACTTGTTTTTTCAGATGAATCATTTAAGTCATTTCAACAACTACACGATCAGATGAAGCAGATTTTAAGCAGCACTAAACACCACCTTAAAATATCCCCCCACTTCTGTGCCTTACAAGCTACCATCAGTGTGAATACCACATCGCTCCAGTGAATTTGACAGTGTTATACACTGAGACCAGACTTTGGTCTAAGGCATACATTTTAATGCATTTTTCATTAGAGGATCAATTCTTTTCCAGATTTTCTTGGTGCCAAAAATATAGTACAACCAAGTTTCTCAATAGGAAATAGTTATAAGAAAGAACAGAGTAAGATCTGATTAGATATTCCTTAAATATTCCAGGTTTGCAACATAAATGCTTAGATACTTCAGTCTCAAAATTCAGTAGGTAGGAACATCTACTTCATAATTTCTCCCATTGATTTTTAAAGATAATTATCTTACATTATTTTAAGTTTCAGGCAAGTAGATACACCAAAAGGTTATATGTATCCTTGAGGTCACGGTCTTAAACCTGAAAAACCTCAACAGGAAATTTCTGTAGAAGCATTCATTTGTATTTTGCTGTGGGCAAAGGAGCAGTGCAGTTTCTAACAAATCAATGCAAGCCAAACCAAAATTAGCAAATTATCTGATATGACAAAACCAAGTTGAACACTTGCCTTCAGGAGGAGAAATCTAGCAGAGCTAATAATACCATTTGCTCTGCTACTAACAATCTGTTGTGGCATAACATAGATGGTTCATTTTTTAAAAATCAAAAGTATTGTGAAAACTTAAATATAATTCCAAGTATCTTTTTTGCAGCACACTCCTTACTCCTATTGGGATCACACTAACACACAAATTCCTGAGATTTCCCGCCGCTCCTTGTTGAGCTCTAGAGGCCAGGGGTCAGACAGATAGATAAAAGGTCATCATGCAAGGCAAGATGAAACCTCAAATAGGGAGCTATGCACTGAATGACTTTGTGCTCTACTACTGCAGGAGCAGAAAAATCTTAGAGCTCAATACTAACCAAGCATTTGCCAGGTAACAGACTTCCCATCCAGCTCTTCCTGCAGAAATATAGCAACACAACTGTCTCCAGAGCAGGTACCATCGCTAAGTGAGGAGTACAATGTCACTGCTGTCAGAAGTACTAGCAGAGCAACTTGATGGCAACATATCAGAATAACTGTGTAGGACAGGACTCATTATTTATGTCCCTGGCTGAGTTTTGATAGAGCCAATTAAATATTTGTACTTCGATACTACACTAATTTCAAGAAACTTCACAGCTCTACCTGGCAAAAACCTAGTGTCTGGAGGAGACAAGAACTCTATGGGATTCTACCACGTCGCTTCCACAGCTAATATAGTTGTTTTGGACAGGACCAAATGTGTAGGTTTCTGTTGGTTTTTTGTTTTGTTTTGCATTTTGTTGTGGATTTTGTTTGCTTGTTTTTTGGTTTTGTTTTTAATTTGTGGGATTTTTGTTGTTTTGTTTTTTTTTTTTTTTTTAACAGGACCAATAAGTAAGCTCTATTTTTAAAAGGTCAATTCTGGCAGTTTACAGAGCAATTAATCTTGAGCTGAGTGTGGCTATTGGCCTGGAGCTGTAAGATCAGGAAAACCATTGGTGTGACCTTGATATCATTTCTACCTGAAGCAGTGTTAACAGGCACTCAGATTTCTCCCCTTAAACTATTCCCTTTTGTGCAAAAACTCTATTGTGGGAAGTTACCTAGATTCCTAGAGCAACTGAGGCCACTGGCGTACAATCACAGCAGCCTCAGGGGAGTCCTAAGAAGTAGAAAACATGAAGCATTCCATGTTTCATTATGCAATATGGCAGCTGCAAAAGCAGAGGAGAGACTACTGCTATATGTCATTCAGAAATGATTCAATGCAGACTGCTTTGTTATAAAGATATAATGTACATACTCTTCTTGAATAATAACAATCTATTTTTCGTTTTGAAATTCACTGTGGATCCAAAGTGACATGTTTCAACTACCACATAATCCACCATACTTTTCATGCACAGGCTATATATGTGGTACATGCATATAATAGGTTATATTTAATAGGTCATAAGTAATGCTATTTTTGTTTAAAAAAAATGTACTGCATGCTATTCTATAACTCCTTTACTGCCTTTTTGCTTGGAGATATTATTCCTGATTTATTAATATTTAAGATGATACAAGTGGCAGTCACAAATATTTTATACAAGTTGTTGACAGGCTAAGCTGTAGACCAGGTTATTGTTTCCCTGATTAGAAGCAAGATGAATACATGTGCCAGAATAACCTATTCATTTCTTACATTTCCATATCGCCAGGGCCTTTTCTTCAACTTGTCAGATGAAGTGTAGATTAAATATTAGCAGATTTAAATCTAACATGTTATGTTTCTTTTTATGCACTTTTTTTGTATATTTTGTTTCAGCTGATTACACACATCAACACAATAAACTGTATGTGAAGTATATTGCTATATATAGTGAATATATTCCCCCGACAAAGAATGCTAATGTATTCTCGGGATTAAAAACTGTTAGAAAATACAATGCAGAGGCACTGATTTTTTTTTTTTTTTTTTTTTTTTTAAGATGTGCTACAAGCTCCCACTCTAAGAAACTCTCAACTTGTCAAAAATCAGATGGTCTCCTCAACACCTGTTCAGGTCTTCCTTTGCAAAGTTCAGTTAAAATGTTTATTTTATTGCTTATTGGCATTTCAGACTTCATAAAAATGCAGTCAACTAGGAAAGGGGCTTAAACTTGTCTACCAATTGTAGTTGGGCTATTAAGCTAGTTATAAAGTGAAGGTTTATTTTTAACACATTTTAAAACAGTATTGAAAAATATAATCATAAACCTAGAGGAAAAAACAAAAAGACTGGACTAGGTTCTGATTTGGCATAATCAGAGCATATCAGTAGTGCCTTTGATGAAATCAGTGGTTTCACTACAGTATGAAAGAAATAAAAGTTATTTTCCAGTGCATATATACAGTTATAAATCTCCAGTGGACTCAGTGTTTTGACAGACACGGGGCAAGAGACTTACCACCCGTTGCCCTCTGCTCACCTTCACAGGCAACTCCATCCCAATGGCAGGGACACTTGACCTATTCCTCAGTCAGCACTAGGACCATAATAGTTTCAGACAAGCATATTTAGGTAAACTAGCTAAAAAATGCAGTCATTCAGCAACCAATTCATGATCAGATTTGATAGCCCTCTCTAGGGAGGGAGCAAAAACCAAAGATTTGAATCAGAGTAGAGTGACAGTGCTTTTAATTTTCTCTCTACATGTATCAGAGACATAAGCTAACAGAGGTCCAAGTAATTTTTATCATCAGTGTAATGTAGCATTTTGCTTAGAACTGGATCACAGCTGCAGAATTCAAAGCAGGTTTAATATTTTGGGTATTCAGAGTCCAGTTAAAGCAATCATCCTAACACATCCCCAGTTCTAGGTATGGTTCTGTGTGCACGTTTGCTCTTCTTGATCTCTGGGCATCAGTCACTGAACGATTCAGATCTACAGCTGTTACACTACTACATGGCAAAAATATTGCCAGTCTTGAGCAAAACCAAGCTGACAACAACAACTTAAATGGCAACATCTCCTCAGGTTCTGTTCAGCCCCTATGCGGGGGATGATACTTATCTCCTGGCATTTCTTTTCTCTCACCATAATAAAGGAAATTAGTTACTCAAAATGAAGCCAAAGTATCAGAGTCAAAAGTAGATGATGCCAGGATCTTGACCTGTCCAAGTATAAAGTACTGTTCTTAAATCAAGAAAGGTTTAACTTTTAGTTTATGGCTCACATCTATCCCTGCTATTCTCAGCCACGCTGCTGACACATTGCCAGATTCATAAAAGGGATCATTTTAACACACATGCTAGAAAAATAGATGGCAAAGCACTGCTGATGTTGCAGTAACTGGAAGAATGTTCTCTATTCCTCAGCTGCAGAATAACATTATTTTTAGAGAGAAATATATCTAGCCATCACTGAAAGTGGAATCTATAAAAAATGCTGAACCTCTGGTTTGTTTTATTAAATCAAATCCAATAGGAAGCAATGTATTGTGATGCAGATTTCCTGCAAAATACCTCTGTGCAGAAGCACTGAGTAATCAATCTCTACTCTTGTACTCGATACGCAGTTCAGGCACAATATTCATGATTGCTGATTGCTTATTCATCTGATTTTTTAAGATGGAATTAGAGGATCACATCCTGGCTTCCCTTCTGAGCATGAAAGCAGAGAGATTTCAATAGGCTTTCAAATCTAGAGGAACTTAACCCCTGAGAAAGAAGGCCTTACCCTTATGATGGTCAAACCTTGCTTTCTATTGGCAAATAGGAAGCACATCTTTCATTTATATATAAAATATATATACCCCAAGAATTTATTCTTAGTCTGATATTTCAACATGCTCATTTTTAGTTGAAATTAGCTATCACTAAAAAAAAAGTATGAGATAATTTAAGTGTGCATATAAAAATTTTTACCTTTCTGGTGTCACGCTCACTCTCCCCTGCTCCTCTGGGTCCTTCAGTCAGGGGTTTCCTTCCAGTGTTGGTGTGGTTAGAGAGCTGTCACCATCACTAGTCCTTTGCTAGGAAAAATAAGATGTTCATGCTGATGGTTTCTTCTTCCTCATTTTGGGATGAGCTCAGGGCAGGGTTTTTTAAATATATGTTTGCTAGCATTTTTATCTCTTGTTCTTTCTACATTAGTTTGCAGCTTCACGTTACATCCAGATTTACTATGTGATACCCTCTATGGATGTTGGGCACCAATTGTTTTGTTCTTAAAGCCAGTTTTGCCCAGCTCAGGTGCTCTGCATTTCTTTGCATAACCACAGCCAAGTCACTCACAACACCATGTCTCCTGTATTGCCACTCTTCAAGGCCTCCGTTACCACACCAGGCCTGGATTTCTCTATATTATGTTATTTGTGAGTCATGAAACTGTGGTGACACCATACAAGGATAAACAAAAAGTAAAACAAATTTGCCACAGGCACTTGGGCCAATTACAAGAAATTTCTGTTACAGCAAATCCAGATAAGACAAAGCTGCAGACAGGTCGTGAAGAGTCCAGCCCAAGCAAGCCCAACGGGCCTCACTCATGAGGCCTGCCAAAGTTGGTACAGAACCAATGGTCTGCTCTTAGCCATAGCGGTACTGTACTACAGGGCTACAGACTTGCACCAGTTGTATTACCCCCTCTCAGCTGCATGGCACAGGTTATACCTGTATGGAAAAGGCACAAAGAAAAGGAGGGCTGGAAGTGACTCAGGGCATGGCTTTCCAAGGCCAGTGCCTCCAAGCCATTTCAGGTAACATGAACATGGTATGCATGAAACTGCAGAGCAGCTTTCCACACCACCAACAGTATTGATGGAGTCAAATAGCATAAAGCATAAAAGCAGCATCTCATTGCCAAAAACTCTCATTTAGTGTGCAACAAAATAACCAGTAAACAGAAGATTTTACCTAAAAGTGAGAAAAACCTGCTTTGATTGTTCAAAGTTATGAGCTCCATGCTTCAGCTTAATTCTGTCCACAGAGCTACCTTTGTGTCAATGCAAGTTTGACCAACACTTAAAGTAAAAAATTTATCCATTGTGAGAAAAGCTCTTTATGAGGAAACATTATTAGTAAAATGTACTATACTCATCTCATTGAATGCATAATAGAGTTTTTAGTATTTGAACAACAAGAGGAGGAGTGAACAGCACCACACTCAGCTGCACACAAGCCTCGTGGCTGTTCGGTGTCTCATTTATCGGTGATGCTTAGATGATTTCCAGCACTGTGACACAGACCTCCACAATTCATGTAATGCATCTGTATTCTAATGTACTATACATATTTAAAGTATGCAATTCAGATGATGCATGTTTTCTACAGATAACTATAGATAAATGAGACAAAAAGGTAGCTCTATAGAGAGAAAGCTTCTACACCTTCACAAACAGTTTGTAAAAAAGCACATTCAGTAACAAAAGCAAAACTTCTGCTTTAAGCATAAGAACCAGTGTGACATCAGAGTAAATAGAATTGAAACAGAGTTGATAGAGACTAGTGGTGTAGTTAAGGAAACTAAAGCTCCTTTCAATGGAAAAAGACAGTAGTAACATATCTGCCAAATTTTCAAGTGTTGAAATACTGCACACTTCTTTCCTGCATACTAAATGTAATCCAGAGATATGAGCAGACCTAGGTAAATCTCATCCTTTCATAAGGTGGGGGTTTTTGACAGTATTTTTATTTTATTGTTTCTATCCAGGCTTTCCTACATTTTTCTATCTTCCTCCTGCTTTTGGTTCCAGAAACAATTTTAGAGGTCAATAAAACTCTGCCTCAGTACTGCAGTGCTCTGAACTCTCACCTCGGTGAGAGCCAAGCAAGAGTCTAAATTGACATAATTTAGTTTCCCAACTGAATCCCTTCAAGGACAGTTTATAATGCAGCACACTTTGAACATCAAAAAGGTTAATTAGACATCTCTAATTCACATCCACACACCAGTCTGGAAGTTACATGCTCCAACACTGCCCGTATTCCCATTTTTAGCCCAGTACTACACTTTACAGACAATGTTATATTATAGTCCATTACACCACTATGCAGTATATATCCAGGCACAGTGCAATATTTTGGCCTGTGATGTAGAATCTTTTGATTTTAAGGTCATTAAAAGGTAGCATAAGGTTGTTTAATCTTCAGATGTGCTATACTGCACCAACTGAAAAAGGTAGCAACATTTACTTAAGTCTTCTTCCCATTTTATTTTCCTTTGTCAGAGCAAGATACTGCACTGGAGTATCTTTCACGCACGCTGCTACAGTTTTGCAGAACCACAGCCACCTAGACCTCTACGTTACGCTTGCTTAGTTTGTTGGGAACATTTTCTGCCTAAGAAGATCTGGCCCTTCCAGGTCAGCCTGGGAAATTGAAGTCTGAGCAAGAGTGACTCAAAAATTAACCTAACAAAGAAAACTGAATTTATACAGCACTTGGCTTTCAAGTGATGGCCTGCTTTCAACTTAAATCCAATTTTTGCGTGCCTTATACACAGAGGTCGCATAACTTGTTAAAGGTTGCAGAAGAAACAAGGAATGCTCATATCTGTTCTCAAAAATGCAAGGTTGCAATGCTTTCCACTTTCCCCCCATCTAACTCTGAGGACTGAAGTGCCCTAATGATATCTAGACCATACTCCAATCTCATCATCTAAGATTCACCTGCTGAAAGAATTAAACCCCGCACTGCTCCAGTTACACAGCAGCTTCAGGCCTTCGCATGGGGATACCCCTTCTGACCCTGCCACTGCAATTTGTCAGTTGCCCACAGTATTCATTATTGCAGATACCCGCAGGGGACAGCTCTAAAGACATCTCACACGGTACAACACAGCAGCAGCATCGTTCCATCAGTTTGGGGATATAATGGGCCTGCGAGTCATCCATAGCAGATGGCTGCTGAAGCGTGAAAAAGTACATTCCTCCTAAGTGAGGGCTGGCTGAAGACAGGAGGTGCTTTTTAACACCAGCAGAAAAGCCTGCTGGGTCTGTACTAAACCTATAGAACAATTATGTTTAATGGTGTATAGAAAGGTTATTAGCAGCAGCTAGGGCTAAAATGAATTCCACAGAATTCACAGGATGACATCTGGAGTCTCCACCATGGCCTCCTGAGTTCACCAAATCACCTAAAAGCATTGCAGTGAATTGCAATAGAGTATTTCAAAAGAAATTATAGGTTTCATTTCCATGCAAAAACAATGCTGGGTTTTTTGTATGTGTGTGTCAAGTGAAATAAAAATGTTCAGATTTTTAAAACTTCATAAAAGGCTAGAGGTATAATACAGGTTTACTTACATAAAAGCAAGAAAATAGTGCATAAGTATTCATTAAATCATCTTCACCAATTAGGAATAACGTTATTTCGATGGTCTGATTTGTATTCTAAATGGATTTTGCACAATTACTCATGCTTTTGAGAAAAAAACTAATGAGAAAAATTACAAAGAAGAAAATGCAGCAAATGTGAATAAAATTATCCCCAACCAATTAGTCATTCCCAAACAAGAAAGATACTTAAATTCATACTCTGCTTTTACCTTAACTATTATTTCCTATTAAGTCTTAGGACCCAAGAAAACTATTAAAAGCACTTAAGATTATTTGAATGCTATCTAGTTAAAAAAAGACCATGAAAATAAGGGAATGGCTAAGCTTTACATGAAGAGGTAACTGATATGAAAATGTGATACATCTTACTTGGAAGACATTACACATGTTATAAACCATGTCATTCATATTATTTTTTAAAAAATCAGCTTCAGGTCTAAGAGCAAAAGTAGTCAGGAGAGCGCATGACTAGTTTAAACTGTATTCAGGGCAGAAGTTCAGCACGTGCTCATCACTTTTCCAACCCCGTCCCAGTCCATGGTGCAGGACATCAGATCACTGCACCTTGTTGTGCTTCCTCCAGTGGGGGACCTTCTCAACCTTGAGAAAGCATAAGAGGATAAGATCATCAGTGGCTGCCAGTCCCCTTTTTTCCTGCATTGCAATTCTAGCCCTGACACCAAGTAAAGTTCTGGGCATGTTCAGGGTCTTTCCAAGAAGTTTCAAAAGATGCTGCCCTATTTGAAGTGTGTCCTCATGCTCCACTTGATCAGCCTTTACAGATATGCATGAAGTTGTTATTACATACTACATTTACATATTTTTGTATATGGAGATTAAAAGGTATATAGAAGAAGCGTTTAAAGTATTTCTTCAATTTCAAGTCAGTTTTGGAGGCTTCAGGTAGTTAAACAGATTAATTTGTTGGATTACAAGGAGACATTGCATACAAGCCAATTCATAATGTGTTTTGTTATCAACAGTTACAGCTGTAAAGAAGTTGTGGATTTTCATTAAGCAAGCTTAAAATCTTGTGGGCTGCACAAGTTCCAGGTGCTAGTCTGTCTTCCGATAGAAGAAAAAAGTTTATTATTGTTGCAGACAAAGGCTGCCCTGTTCCTTCTTTCTTCATAAACCACACAGAAATAGTTATACCCATTGTTTTTACCTCTGAAGTAATAAACTGTAATCTCATCAGTTGCTTTACAATCATGTATACACTGAGAAATTTGCAGCAACAGCCTAGAACTGGATCACTAAGATTGCGGCTGCCTCCCTGCATGGCCCTTCTCTGTGCTCTGTCCCAGAGACACCACATCTGATCTGCTGGCAAATCCACTCTCGCATCACTTCGTATTACACATTTAGCCCTCTGTAGTAAGGCAAACTGAAGTAAAAGTTAGTTACCATACTATGCCAGACTGAAAACTGCTGCTCTTCAGGACCTGATTCATGAGTTGAGCAGACAACCCTGCCTCGGGGACAGAAACATCCACCAAAGCGAAGGAGCAAATGGCTGGGGACAGCAACAGCATCTGTTGTCAAGTCTGATCCTCATCCCTCCTGCGTCTCTCGGAGCCTGTATTTTCCAATGGGGACTAGGTTAAACTAGAAAATATCTTCGTGTCTGCAACATCAAAGTCACGGATTTCTAAAAGAGCTGGGGTTTTTTTGTTGAGCAAAATTAAAACCAAATCACTGAAATATATGTTCATGCCTTCCTCTGTTTTTTCAATGCTACACCAAAAACAAATATTTAATATTATTTCTAGACACCAATGTCTAGAAATATGTTCAGAGCACTACAATAAAGTGGCATTTAAACAAATACCAATGAACACACATTAAAATAACTTAATCTGTCTAGCAGGAGTGAACAGTAAGAAAGTTCAGAGAGAATAATTGAGGGTAGGCACGTCTACTTTGAAAGCACGCGCTTTCAAGCATTATGATCAAATACCCTCAGTGACAGTGAAATTAAAAGTAGTGTTATTTCATTTTGGAGATCAGATAGTCTAAGATGAAATTACTTGAGCACCTTAATGAACTAGCTAGTTACTTGAAGTCTACTTTGAAAAGCACCGATTTGTTGCCAGAAGCAGCATATGGCTATCTTCACCTAGACTTCAAGCCTAGAATTTAATTATTCTTTTGACTCTTGAACTCCTTATTTTCAAGACAATGAGCTACAGGGAACATAACTGAATTGGAAGCAGGTTTTTATGTGAATACGGTTGACAAACAGTTATTTTGTTACTGGAAAATAAGATAGAAGAACAAGAAAACATAGTGACTTCCAAAACAATTTCATTTTAACATATTATTAAATCAACTCCAAACAGGAGAGGTGGGTAAAGGAAATGGTCACAGGATGAAAAGTACACTGTGGAAACACAGATTATAATATACTATGTGTTTACATATGCCAATAGAGAACTGATATTGTTTAGTGAAGTTTGATATCTTACATTTGAGGTAGTAGCAGATGACAACAGCAAGGAATTCTTTTGCAGCTTTATTAGGATTTAGCCTTCAACCTAAAGATATTACTGCATATTCCTTAGAGAAGCAGAACTAACCATCTTAACATCAGATCACATCTGATTTCATGGAGGAAAACAGATTGCAAATGATGGCTTTCCATGCCTAGAGCTCCAAGAAGCTGAGTTTTAGCTGATCACATCCTGCTAAAGCCTCATTGCCCTCAAAGGATGCCAGGGTCTCTTACAAAGCACCTGAAATATAATTAAGTAACTTTTTATATGCTAATGAATACAAAGACTGTATCTTTCAGTCAAAAAATATATTTGATTTTATCCAAAATAGTTTCTGAATTTGTTAAATTGCTTTGCAGAAAATATTTCCCCAAGAATTGTTGGTTTCTCCTGGCTGAACTTTCAGTGGTTGTTTCCCCAGAAGATAATAGATTTCTGGGGTTTTGCCTGGAGGTAAAAGTATAGCACTAAGAATACAAGTTACATGAGCTTTAACTTTCCCAAATACAAGACATTTACACCATTGAAAGTTCTTATTTTTTAATTACTCAACTTCAACTAAGCAAGCCAATTCCATTTAATTGGTAGCGTTGCATGGAAGTTGGGACACCTCAATTTTGCTGTTATCTTTGATTCTGCACAAAACATTGTCAGAGAAAAACCAAAACACGTTGTGTACCGCTGCTTGTCAGCAAGAACACCTCTGGGAACATCCAAGGAACCTCCAAGCCAAGAAAATGGTTGGAAAAAAAAAATTTAGAATATATTTTTAAGCCCTAGAAGATTCCAGCTTAATTTTAATGAAGTAAGATTGAGTCAATAGCTTTTAATATGCTACTGATATAAAAAAAATCAGGAGCTGGGACTAAAAGGATTGTAGCATATAATCATGCCATTTTCTCACAACAGTTCAAGTGGTAAGAGGTAAATTCCACATTGTGCAAACTTTAGCAATTTTATCAAGTGCAAGTCAGGGTATGACTGATGAAGGACTGACACAAACATCAGGTAGAAAAAAAATATACAGATTACTATTTTTTTTGAAATATCCAGGTATGTAATATCTACCAGTCACAAAAACCTTACAAAACACAAACAGACCACACAGTGGTGGAAGAACAAGCACTGACATATGTGACAGAATCTTCCAGGGAATGGGAATTCCAGCAACCTCTCTCAAATATATATTTGAGAGCCAGTATTTTCTTAATATATGTTATCCAGTCCAGTCCTTTATTTTCATATATTCAGCCTCTCATACTTTAATCTCAGACATTTTTTATCCACTAAAAAGTGTCTTTAACACTGTGGTCAATGCTGCTTGCACTCTCTCCCACTCACTGAAGCTGCAAAGGATGAAGGAGTTCATCCAATATGCAAGAAATAGCTTTAATAAAGAAGTTGTATAATGTCACAGCAAGTGGTACATTTTTCTAGAAGCAAGGCCATGAGCTTAATGAATACAGCTGTGAGTGGCAAGGTGAACATTTTGCTGGTGCTCTTGTTTTATTGAAGATAATTTTACATGAAACAGTGTTGACAGGGTTGAAAACTGCAGCAAATGGTTAACATAAAACCTTCATGTAAACAAGAAATAAAAATAATGTATTTGTATGGTGAAAGCTATATTTAGAAGTAGAAAAAATATTTTGAGAAGATACCTAAACACATAAAGTACTAGGAAAGCCACAAGTCTGAAACTTAACCTTCAGCAATCTCTTTTTATAATGCAGCTCTTGACCCTTTGAGTTAATAAAGCTGCTAACAGTAGAACCAGAGCATCATTTTACTCAGGGTGGTCCACCCACCATCTGCACCAAGCAACAGGGACCACCCCCACAGGCCAGAGTCAGAACCTCCAGACACTGATTGGTCACGTCCATAAGGGAAGCTCATCTCCTGACATCCTCTCCGCACCTACACATGCAGCAATAGCTCTGGCTGCCTGCACAGTCCCATCCCACAAATTCTGTCCACAGTCCACCCAGCCAAGTATGTATAAGTACTCCTGCTATAAGTACTCCTGGTTTTATTTGGTCTTACAGAAGGTCTTTTTGTCCTTCATTCCAGTTCCATTGGAATTACTATTCTCCTCTCTTAACATCAACTCCACAAATGCTTGATATATTACTAACATTATTACAAAATATTAACAGTGGTTAGTTACATTAATAACTACTTAAATACTTTGTTTGGATTAGAAAACTCTAAAATTTACTTCTGCTCCTAAATGTGAAATCTTGAGAGTCACAATATATGAAGTAAAACCAGTCCATGAAAATACTCTGAAAAAAGAGATTATCCCACAAAAATTCTACTGCAGTTTAAGAATACATTTGTTTGGCTTTTCAGTATTTTGAGAAAAAACCAAACTTTTCAAGCAGGATGTTTTTACATCATTAATAGCCCTAATGTTGGTTTTCAGATTTCTCCCCCACCACACTATTATCAACTTGTTTGTGTGAACCAAAATGATTATTTCCTCAGAATACTACACAGGAAAAACTCAAGACAAGACAGCTGTTGTTTTTACTTTGACAAGATCATACAAAACACTGCGAGTTAGGAAAATTACTGAAAATGGTAATGCAAAGTCAGTGGGGAACCGGCTCACTTCATTAAACATCTGCAACAGAAGTCTGAGACTCAGAGAAATTAAATTGGTTTACTGTAATCCATAATATTTACTGTAGCATGTTGTCTCATGTTTTCTAGTATAAAGTACTAAACAAAAGCAAACTAGTCACTATTCCTCTTCCATAAACATTATGATTCCTTTGCATTTAATCTCTAAAGCACTGAAAATAAAGTGATTAACATATATTCCCATGGTTTATGGAGGGATTTGCTCACTTGTTCACCTACTTCTACCAATTACTGCAAAATACCATTAATACTGACAGCATAAACTATGTAATCTAAAACCCAAGATTTCCCCATAACCTGGTAATTTCACACCAACTGTCCATAGCAAAGTACTAGCAAATGCTGTAACAGCTCATACTAAACCAGTCTGTACTTCCCTGGTGTTTGGCACACTGAAGGCTGAAGACAGTATACAGAGAACTGCCTACAGACTCCTTTTGGAAGGAGATGAAAACAGTGCTCTAGAGAATGGGGGCAGGGATATAGAATTAGAAATTTAAGATTGGAACTAAAGAGCTTTCTATGAAGAAAGTCACCAATCTGCCGATTAAGACAGCTGTCTTAAAGTATATCAAGTGACAAGACTCCTGAAATTATTCAAAGGAAATGCTCAAAGTAACTTTTTCCCCTACCTCTGCACATAAAACCTTAAACTCTGCATTTCTATAGACCAGTCACTTGCAGAGGACAAGTTTTCAAGTTCAGGAGAAACCTCACAGCAGCGAAGTCTAACCCTGAACACAAAGTGCACCATGTATATACTGTTCTTGATTAGAGACAGTCAGCAATAACTTTGGCTGGAACCCATTACTTTGTATACATGGTGCTAAAAACACCTTCCCACTCCCATAAGAATAAGATACTTGCTAATGGATTTCATATTACTCAGAGCAACCTCCCAGAGATTATTACATTTTGTTTTGCAGAAGGCATGGAGCTAAGAAGTCTAGGGTTTTCTCTCTTCTTCCACATCACCAGCTACTCTAGAAATATCAGGGTGCAGATACAGACCCAGCTTCAGCTTAGAACAGAAAACAACCTCCTAAGTAGTACTTCCTTGTGCATCCAAAGGCAAACCATGAATTGCTTTACTGAGCCACAACAGTTTTCTGGTATTTCCTCCAGCAGTGTACCAGTTGAATCGTCCTTTCCTTTCAGGCAAACACCACAGCTGAGCCCACAGAACTGAACAAAGTGACGATCTCCATAAACAGACAGTTCCCTCAAAACCCAGCAAGCATGGATCTCGTCTCACATTCTCTTGCCTTAACCAACACACAGTGCTTCCCTTCTGTAGGATGAAAGAAGACTGTTAGTCAATTCGAAACATAAGGGAACATATAATAGGAACATCTATTTCAGGGATAAATTTGCTACATGCCTTCTCAGTAAGACACAAGTGTTTAAGGCAGATAACGAGAAGTTGTTCTATCAGGGAAGAGTAGATTATTAAGTGATGCTGTAATTTATCCTTAATTAGTTGGTTTAGGCATCTGCAGCTTAATCTTGCTTAAAACCCAAGGAAGCATCCTCACTGTAGATAAATACCACCAATTCATTTACCACTATGTATTATTGTAATACACCCATATATTCACCATATTCACGTACTTTTTGTATTGAAAGTGAGGGACCATAATATAAATGCTTTTTTCAAAGTTTGATTTATACATCAGAACAGTGATGATGCAGCATTACCATCCTGTTTTACTGCTTCAGGAGATACAGCTCGTTGCATGCACTATTCTGGAGCTTCTCAGGCAATTGGGCATCAGTCCTACCCCATGCTCAACACCTCAGGGGGCCACAGGACATTAACAATCTCATTTCCCAAAAATGCACATTAACAATCCCATTTCCCAAAAATGCACTAGAACCATAGCTGTAACTGGCACTGGTGCAGACACTCAAGGAAATAAAGCCATTTCACTTTACTTTGAAGCAATCTTAACCAGTTAGCACTCTGACAGCTGATCAAGCTTTGACACTTGAGGCAAGGCAGAGATTCAGACTAATACAACATGAATAGACAACGTCGTTAGGTCTGACCAACAGTACCAGCACAAAATACTGTAGTAGTCACAGGTTCAGCCTCTACCTAAAACTGTTCAAGCAAACAATCCAATCTAAACACTGTGCTAAGTAGGACTGCACTGGAAAGTGCTCTGAACTGGCACACTAAGCAAAAGTATGAGAAATTTCCAATTATACCTCAAAGATATCTTGGACATGAAATTAAGTCAGAGAACAGTTATAAAGAACTTAAGAAAAGGGCTTGTAAAATCCTATTGAAAAAGAAAAGCAATTGGCCTGAAAAGAAGGAACAACTGAGGTAGAGGCATTAAAAAAGTGATGAAGCAGAAAGGATGCTCCAGTGAAAAATGGGGTTTGTTTCTTTATATTCCTCCATACCAGCCCAAAGCATGTGTCTTCATACATGATAGGCAAGCACAATGTAGCAGCACAAATTAAAATGCATTGATTTTTGCCAAATAAATATTTGTTTTAGTGAAAATCTATTGCAATTACTTAAAGTATCCTTTTTCAATAAAGATTAATTAAGAATACACAGACTGACTGCAGTGGCAAAACAATTACAGTGTATGAAATGATAGCTCTTTGTGATGCCCTTGAATTTTGTCCTTTAGAAAAAACCTACTAAGAATAACTCTGCAGATATTTGCCAGCATTGGGGCTTTTTTGCATTATAGCTTCCAAGGCAATCTTGCCTATATTTCAATGTTGGGTGTATATAACTGTCTCCATGCCTACTTTTTGGCTTTCAACTGCTACTTTAAATCAACATGAATGTAGTCACAATCCTTTGCCCAAAAAGTTTGATACCTTCCGTATCTTTGGGATTAAGAGCCCCTTTCAAAGGCAGCCTTCTTCCACCATTGGCTCCAGTTACATACAATATAAAACTCTGAAGCCATATCTTTACAGTAGCATCACCAGCCTTTTCTACCCAACTCAAACATAACTCAGTATCTGTGGGTGCTGCTACTGAACTCAGCTGAATGCTGCCCTTTGCTTTTCACCCACTGTTAGTACTGGAGCTTCAGATGTTGTCTCAACCCACAATTAAATGGTGAATGAGCAAAGCTGTTACTTCGTTTACATTCTCATTTTGTACAAAAATATGAATTTTTTCTTATAAATGCCCTTCTCCACCCTTTTCAGACAACTCTGCAAGGCAGAGTCATATTTAAAGTAGCACGAGGTTCCTAGTACCTTCTAAGCGTTCAGCAAGTCAAAAAAAAAAAAAAATCAAACCCTGACTACATTTTAAGTTAAGGAAACATATTATGGTACCCTCAGTTTCCTAGATGTGCAATCAAAATGCATCCAGCTTTAACCTAAGTCCAGTTACAGAGAAAGGCAAAAGCTCTCAGGGAAGATATAGATCTAATGTCGTGAAATTAATTGGTTTTATAAGTAATTCTGGAGAATCAATTTATATCAGGATTTTTTTCTTCTTTTCTAAGTTGGCATAGTCTTATTATTCCACCAATATTCCCAACTCCATGTAAATTAGTATTCTTACAGGGACTGAAAGTAAGGCTCTGTTAAGAACCTTGCAAGAACTAAATGAAGATGTTCTCATACTCTCATTCTCTCAGATCTGTCCCATGTTAATAAACACATTGATTTCAGGAAGTCAAAATGTGAAATTATTATTCAAAAAGGAGAAAAATATATGTAAACTACTTGTGAAGCAAATTTCTGTTCAACTTCCAGTGTATGAGAAACTACTCCTGCAAGTTCACTGATATACGCTATGCTATAAGTTATATACTTTTCCTTCTTCTGATGCTGCTAATTACCCAATTAAAATCCATCCCAGATAGGATGGCTTGTACTGTTTATCATTTTTACAGAACTATTAATTAAATACAACACCAGGCAGACAATTTACCATGTTGTCATCGTTATGTGAAGTCTCATGATTTTAGGTTACACACTTAGTTTGACTAAAGTCAGGAAGCAAGTGCTCTTGGAACACATTTCTGGGCACATGAAGGAGCAAAAACAGTTAGGAGCAGTCATCAAGGATTTACCACAGGGAAACTATGCCTGACCAACCTGACCACTTTCTATAATAAAATGACCAGATTTGTGAACAAGGGGAGAACAGCACTTACTTTGTCTTCAGTAAGACCTTCAACAGAAGTCTTGTATCCAAGTTCTGATGTTACACTCTAGATGGGTAGGTTAAACAGTTGGATGACCAAGCTCAGACAGGTAGTGGCTAATGGGTAAACCATTTCTCTAGTTGCAGATCAGCAACAGGCACCTTGCTTACCTGCAGCAAGGTCAGACCTAATGCAATAACCGAGGTAAGGAAAAGCTCTAAAGGAACATAAATGAAGAGGTGTTCACCTGAGTATTGTCAAGAACAGATCAGGAGTTACTACCATTGAACTATTTGCTTTGCCATCTTCCCAGATGTCTGATAGGGACAGGAGTGTTTCTGGGTTGCAGCTGAAAGGAAGATGTGCTGTGCTAGCAATTTACACTATAATCCACCTGGAAAAAAAGTTATTTTTATCTTTATTTCTGTTTATAGTGACACAGCAAGATTACCTCAAGCTGCATTAATGCTCACTATGTTTCAAGGTTTGCTTAAAAATTGTGAGAAATGGTGAGGTAACAGGCTGTGGGCAACCCTTGCATTTTCCAGATAGGGATCAAGCTTACGGTAAGTCTACTATAGATTTTTAACGAAGCCAAGTTTCAGTTTAAGATATTCACTCCATTTTTGGCATTGCTCCCTCATGAATATTGCTCCACAGCATTCTGGCAATGCTCAGCCCTACAACACGCAGCCCTCTTCACTTGGATATCAGCAAGAGAAACTTCAAAGGCGATTTTGGAAGCATTTCAAAAAGCATAGCCATAATATTCTTGGCAACAGTTTCCTATAACTAGAGATTCATTTTTCACTAATGAAATGCTAATATATAACTAACTGAATATTTACTGAAGTTGAACATTAACAATGAACACAGTAATAAATAGCACAAACATCCATTTAGTATGTAATTTTTTGTAATTGTATTTTTCATTAATTTGTATTTTTCTACTGCAATTCCCTTCATAGAAGAGCTACATGTTAGCTAAACCTTGCATTATAGACCATAAATAAGCACTACAAGGATACTTTCTCTTAACACAAAGAGCAAGGGTTTAAGGAATTTATAGAATACTCTTCTGCAGGCAGAATTCACCTCTAACTGTGGATTTATCTGCTGCACAGACTTTGTGCCATCCCTCTCCATCAGTGAAGTCATAGATTTTCAGGTACCCATCTAAAAAATAGACTACAATGAAGTTCCAGTTGTGCAGCGATTTATATTCCATCTAAACATTGACTTTATACAGAATCCTTGACGTTTATATCTGTAAAGCATTAATGTTTTTATACCTCAGGAAAGCTTTTTATTAATGGATTTAATATAGCCTGCAGACAATATGCTTGCAGTACACACCAGATTATTCATCATAGTGCTGATATTTTTATTCCATCTTAGGTTTAGTTACTTTGTGTTAATTTCCAATAAGATAACTGTGCGGGACATGACAATAACCCAGTCAGAAAAAGTAGTGAGAAACAAAGCTGTAAATGGAGACCAGAGAAAGGGCAATTAACAGCAATTCAAAAAAAAAACCAAACACCCAACTTCATAGAAGTGTGGAAGTTGCATTTTTCATCATCAATGACATTGCCATTGTCATTATTAATATCTCTTCTTACATTACTGGCACTTTATTGCAGTTAATGGCCCATTTCCCATGCTACCTCACTCTTAATCTGTGTCTTTCTTTATTACACTAGTAGTAAGTGAACAAAGACAGTACTCTTTATTAACGCCTTCCAATGAAGATTGGATGTTGCACTGGTTTAAACAAGAACTACACAGATTCTTAGAATGATAAATAGCCTTATATGATAATCCTTATATGATAAATAACCCATGCAATTAATGTCTTAATTTAATAGTCATAAGTTCAAAGACTATGTGGCAATTTATTTTCAACCTATACTTTATTTACAAAATGGACAGAAGGATGTTTCATTTGAATGAGTGTATTCAGAGTCAGCAATGCAGCATTTTTTGTGCTTAAAGTCTCACAGATTGGAAATACTGATATTAATGTTGTTTTTTCCTCTTACTACCGATTTAATAAAGTCAAACTGATTTTCAGTAATTTTTTTAATAACAAATTGTTGTTCTACCATTACTGTAGAATTAAAATATGCACTTAAGGATAAACACTCATTTTTTTTTCCAAGAACAACTACAGAAAGCAATTTCAAGGAAATAAAGAATACAAGTCAAAATATGGAAATAGCTATCGTAATTACTGGTTTATTACCCAATAAAACACCCGAAGTGAAATGTGAATATTATGTTAGGCCACTCACTACCAAGTAACTGTTTATCTGGCAGAATTTTACAAATAGACTAGATCAAGGCTCTCAAGAAACTGCATATTTTCTTTAGGGCTGACTATGCTGATATGGGAAGGTTACTCGTAAATTTGCCTTTCTTCTCTGTTGAGGCAAGGAAAGAAGACAGGGACACTTATTTTGCATCAAAAAGTAACTGTTTGGGTACAAACAACTTCAGCAAAACCATAATGGATTACAAAATTTTGAGGGAAATAACTGAAAAGGTTTGCTAATGGTTGTGCTTACAAAAGTTATTTTCTCTCATGAAAATTTTCTAGCATCATTTGCAATGGAAAGCTGCATGAAGCCAGTTTTACCCCATCTTTTCCTACAGTAAATGGTTCTTTTGATCTATCACTGGAAATACGGAAAAGTGGTCATCTATTTCAGAACAAAAATATTCCTTAATAGCAAAGGCTGTTTGGATAAAGTAAACTGGAATTCGGTGCCCCGTATGAGGTATAGCTCTGATTGAAATATATTAAGGGAATGCAAGTTTCATGTCCATCAAGTTTTTTTCTCCAGGAGAAGAGGTAATCACCCAAATATCTCATCTATCAAAAAAAACCTGACTACTGCATTCAGTGTCTTTAAGACTTAAATCAACTGTGATGATATGTCATTTGAATTTGCAAGGCTCTGTAAAGCCATCCATCACATTCTTTAAAGTGCAGCATACCATCTTGTGCACAGAAGATGCTCAGGGGGGGGAAAAAAAAAAAAAAAAAATCACCAAGATGATGCTATGTCACCCTGTAAAGTTGCACTATAAAACAGGCTCCAGGAGATATAGTTTTTATCCAAAAGTTATACATATAGTGAAAAATAATGAAAAAAAAGACATACTTCATGTCCCTGGGTAATTCTCTAGAAAGAGAAACACTCCCGGTAAACACAGATACTTGATAAAAGCATTAATTGGAGTTTTTTTACTATCCAGTTACACTCAACGTACATCAAATGATTCAGGACAACCTTTTTCCCTGAGCTGGTCTACATAACCCACATAACACTCAAGTCTTCAGTCCCTCCTCAGGTCAGGCCATATTCCTAACAGCAACAGCATAGCATCCAAAACCCTTGCCTCCCATTTAAATCGAAGTACAACCTGTACATTCAATACCTCCAAGGCTCTTCCCTCTACACCAGCCTCACTTCTACACCTCTGTTTTGCTTCCAAGATTGGAAAATTACCCTGAAGACAGCCAAAAAGAGGAAATGGTTCAATACCATGAAGTTTGACCACATAATCCTCACTTGGTCACAAGTCTAAATACTGAGATGTGAAGAAGGGGAAAAGGAAAAGGACAGACTGATGCGTGATACAATCTTTATAGAACAAAAATTTAATTTCCCAAAAAGTGGGTTGGTTTTCTTTTTCTCTGTAGCATCCTGATTAAGGGGCAAGGAGATGGCTAGGTCAACATTCAAAGCAGTAGTTTTGTTCAATCATCTGACAAATGAAAAGCTACCCTAAAAGGTATTTGGGACATAAATCTCTGCTGTGGCTATATATACTGAACAAAAAATCCAGCACTACTCCTAGCTGTATAAACATGTTTACTGATTAGTACTAGCTCAATTTATCAATACTTCTTCCCTCCAGCAGTTTACCAGTCTACAGACCATTTGCAAACAGCTTTATTCTAAATGTAGTAGCTTGCCATTTATAAAGTTTTCAGCATTACATGCCCTCAGCTTCACCTAAATCCAGCCCCTGCAGCTCAAACAGTAGTTGGCTCCAGTTTTTGTATCACTCCAGTTAACCAATATATGAACCTAGTTGTGCAACTGAATTAAGTTTCAGTTACAGTTTCTAAGACTGAAATGACCTATGCTGAAGACCAGAATTTGAAGTTTACAAATCTTTAGTGGAGATTTCCATTAGTAAATTCTATTAGTAAAATTTGACCAGCTGAATATTGATTGGAAGTGAGTACTTAAGTGCAAGGAATGTGAATATATCATATTTTACTTTCAAAAAAGCATCAACATATTTTGTTTATTAATTGGTCTTTTATATAAAAGGCAGAATATATTTGCAATATAAATATCTGTTTCTGTAGCCATTCTATGTAGTCTTGTTTTAATTATTCATAGCCTCATCTTTTTCTCCTGAAGTGAAAGCAGAAAGAAATTCGTAAATAAGTGTATGCAAACTGTTCTTTGTTAGTATTTCTGAACTGTCCAGTTTCACAAGTATTAGTTAGTTCTGAGTTTATTTTTCAGTCAACCAATAGCTGTCAACTAATACCTGTCTGGAAGTTAAATGAGTAAATGCAAACATAATATTAGCCAGCCTAGATAAGAGACCCTTACACAGCACAACATAGGGCAAGATGGTTCAAAAAATACATGAGGAAAATGAAATATTTTGTATCTCTTACAACTGTATTTAATGGGAACAGCATATATTGTGCTCCTAACTGCATTTCTAGATTTTAGAGAGTACACATCAGCAAGACAGGTTTGTAGATTACTGTGATACAGTACACAACACAAAACAGTAACACTTTAAAATAATTAATAATATGCTGTGGCAAACTACTTTTCTCCCATTATAAACTGATAATGACAAACATGTATCATTTGTTTATTTTGCAGTGACAGTCATCAGTCATCAGCTCATGAACAAATCATGACAAACAGGAGGTTAAAGGTATTCCTTCATTTTTCTAATGGTCACTAAAAAAAAAAATCTAACAAAGGTGTACATACAATACTGACAAAGGCAGGAAGCAAGGGTGTTCCTCATAAGCACACTGCCTATTTTCTTGTATCCTATTCACCCAGTCTCTTGAAACATTTGGTTTGTGTTTGTATAGTTAGTGTTTTTGAAGATGCTGCAATTGAAGTCTAATGCCTCTCCTATGGTCAGTTCGTAATTATGAAACAGCAAGCCAGGTCACAAAAAATATTAATTCAGAACTGAATGTTAATTAGTCCCCAGCATTGCAGAATACCCTATGTACAAAATAAGTCAACGTAGACTTTCATATATCACTAAATTACATCTACAGTCATTGATTAACAACTTAAAGCATGACAAAAGGTGTAAGGGGTGATTTTTCCACACATTTCAAAGGTCCAAAGGCCTTTTTCTGGCTACACCAATAAAAAGGCTATCGATTCCCCTTCCTCCTCTGTCCAGGTTTATGGGATTCTCAGCTCCATAAAGGATCAATAAGCACTACTGAGAGGCATGGAACAGATGTACTGATAATAATTCAAAATACACTAAGTCAAAGACAGCCTAGGAATAACTCCACAAACTAACCACTGTCCTATCTTTAGGATAGCAAAAACTTTTTCCATTCATCACAGCTTGAAGTGGCACTGGAAGTAGCCTACCTACATTTTAGTTTCTATTCCTGCATGATTATTCACATGAAGTTGAGAGTTAACAGAGAGGACATAAGACAAAGAAAACCCCACAGAATGGTGTGCACAATAATCCTCCTAAAAATAACCTAGCAGGTACTAAAGCAGTGCAAGAAACTGATTCTTGCTCACTCAAATATTGGATGATTGCTATAGGACTTGGCCTACTTAAGACACCAGAATTCATTTATAATTCTACATTGGAAACCTTGTTTCCTCTTTGAATTTGACCTAAATTCATGAACAGTTTCAGATCACATTTCCCTGTATAGACTATTCACCAAGGGGAAGACATCCCCAACTCTGAATATTAAAATTATGAGAAAATTATCCAAATAGCTTTCTCCAAGAAAGCTCATGAGAGAATATATTCTGGTGTGGAAATTTTTTCTGACCTTTTATTAAGCATTAAGAAACTCACAGAAATATTTTTTGCCTTTTTAGTCACTCAGCAGTTCAACTTTTTCCCGTCCATCCTTTTTGCACACTGGCAACTCCCAAGCACTACCTGCTTGCTGCTTCTCAGCCCCAGAGCACTCTATCCCCCTCTACAGCACTGTGCTGCTGCATGTCCATCTTTTTCATCACAGAGCTCAGACATACACACTACAAACCTGGTTTTGCATTGCATTCAAATGGACAAACTGCTGTGGTTAGATTTTTCCCCCCCTCCTTTTCTAAAGGTCAGTTTTACAGTAGGCCGGTGATTATCAGAGATGAAGAGGTAAGAAGCCATGCTATGCATTCTTAACAGAACAATTTAAATGAAGAAATCATGCAGAAGCACAAAAATAAGTATTCACTTATAGACTAACATCTCATTGTTTGAGCTTTTACTAAGCTTCCTGCAACAACCTATTTAGGTAAGGCACAAAATAGATTAAAGTGGTGTTCCTATAATGCCCATCGATAACGCTGTATATGCTAAAACATCATTTAACATTTCATCTATTACACAGACATCTAACAGGTTATTTTTCTAACAATTTCCTGCTATAAGTTTGATGGATATACTTAATTATTTCAAGAACTGCAGAGTTCACATTTTTTTCTATTGTTCCGCCATTTCATCCAATCTTATTTTTGGTTCCTTTGTCATCTAACCCTTAACTAATTATTACACTACTAGGTTTTCTGACATCATTTTTCTTAACTGCTGAGGGCCACTACTAGTTACATGGCATCACATAGTTTACATCTGATCACATAGTTTATGTCTGTTTCAGCAAAAAAATTAGGCTTCCATTAGGCCTGATACAGAGCTCCAACACTAAGATGGCAACTACCTCTGTCTCCAGATATTAAAAAGATTCTGTTGCTGTTTCAGACTGGCAGAGATAAATTCACTACTGATCTTCTACTACTCTTCCTTGTAAGATTTAACACTGAAATTGGTTACAAAGAAAAACAAGACAGACAAAATTAAACTTCAAATATAAACAGAGAAGAAAATTGGTTCAAATATCTGTCTATCCTTTTTTAACTCCTCAGATCTAATTATATATTCTTATATAACTTACTGATGTAGAAATCTATTGTATAAACAACCAAATACAATATAAAAATATTCAGTATTAAATACATCTGGAAAATCTGCGTAGAATTCCTAGAATAAGGGCAAGAGGAATTATATCAGACTTGGAAGTGCCACATACAGTAATTGACTATTAACATCTGTCCCATCTTTTAAAAAACTATGCTGCTGAATTGCCAATATTTTTCACAGTTCTCAAAAAAGTTTTCATGTGTAATTAGACCAAATTTTATCCCTAGTCAAATTAAAAAACACAGGATATTCAAAAATAATAGTTAGCTTTCACTGGAAATCTGATCAACTGGCTGGAAACATCTTTTTACAAAGTGGCTCTTACAGAATAGATGTTTTCAGAAAAATCAAACCACCGTTTATGTGGTAATGACTGGGAATGTTTCAATTTCCACTCTGGTGGTCTGTGAAGAGCAGCTTCCAGCCTTTTAAAACCTGCTTGAGTATTGAATCTGCAAGCTGAGATAATGCAAGACACCACTTCCAAGTGATGGCTTAGTCAGAGCATTACAGAGTGATTACTTCCCTATCACTTCTGCTGAAAAAGCTGAACTAGCTATAAATGAAGTGCCTCGTACTTCAGCAACAACTGCTGACCTTACAATACAACCACACCAAATGCTATGTTTGACTACAGGTAAGAAATTCCCATCTGAGAAGTAACGACATTTCTAACTTTCAGATAGGAATCACAGACAAGCAGCACACTGAGAGCTTTGAAGGAACAAATTCAGAGTGAGCACTTCTGGTGCCTCAGTTTTATTCCTCCTTTATTTATCAAATATTCAGTAAAGGGTTGGGTTTCTAGCTTTGACGTCAGCATCTAAAATAGAGTCCTGTGGCAGATGTTTTCCTATTGTGTATGGTGGGTTATAGAGCACATTTTTTACTACCTTATCACTATAGGCATACCTGACAGAAGTAAGCACACTGGCAACGTTAAGTAAATTGCCTGCTATGAATAATCATTCATCGCAGGAAGAACAACCAGGCCCACATTATTGGAAAGACCAATGACTTCGTATTCAAGTAGCCTGTATAGTCATTTCCCTCACTGTTCTGAATCTTACAAATCCTTATGTCTTTAAGCAAAGATGACATAAGAAGTCTAAAGCTGCCTAATATCTTCAAGATGACTACTTAACTCAGGCATTGTGAAAAATTTTGTATAGCACCTTAAGAAAAAACAGAGTTTATTTTTACTTTAGGAAAAAACAGATACCCTGGAATTAAATATTCCATTATTGCTATTAAAATGGTTACCTACTACAAGGAGCAAGGCAATGCAGGGGTTGTCCAGAAGTGGACCTGTGTTTTTGTAAGGATTATGTGGGTGAGCACAGGTATTGGTTTCATTTTGTTTTAATAACTAGTACAACAATTCCAGATCCCTACTTCTCACCCTTTGCTTTCTCCAGTTCCGTTTTGATAATTTTGGTTCTTTAGCTCAAAGAACTGATTTGCTAAGAGTCAGTCGCTTTATTGCTTCACTGCCTTTAAACAGTGATACCATTATTATATTTAAAAGCTGAAATTTTATTCACAACTGAAAACCATTACTGAGAATAGTTTCTACAGTAACAGCACAAGAGTGTATGATGATGGAATATTGGCACCAAGGTAGTTGGTGGAGGGGGGTGGTTGGTTGGTGGGAGAGGTTCTTTTGGATGAATCCTACATCAGCAACCTTAATGGAAGTCAAATAGATAAGAACAGTACCAATCTCTAGCCAGGTATGGTTTTATAATACTTAAGTTATATATCATTAAGCATTAGCATTTATTACAGAAGGTTAATTTAAAAAAAAAAAGAAGCATTTAACACCTTGCATTACAAGTTCAATTTAAGGACTAGCTATATTTTACCTGTACACTCTATTCAAGATAAGAGCAGACAAGGCATTGAAGCTATTATAATGACCCTACATTGAGAGAAGATCTTAGTACTGAAATCACCTTTATGTTTCTACAGTAAAATCACTGTCAAAAGACCTTACTACTTGTCCAATAATAGATATAAGAAACAAGTAAGCTCAAATTGAAATGCAAAACAAAGTAAAAAGTTTACTGAAATATCTAAAGATGGTAAATACTTTAGTAGGTCAAGGGAGGCAATTCTCCCCCTCTACCCCATTCCCAAGACCCCATCAGGGGTACTGCATCCAGCTCTGGGGTTCCCAGAGCAACAGTTTTAAACTGAAAGATGGTAGATTCAGACTGACTATAAGGAATGCACACACACACAATGAGGGTGGTGAGGCACTGGCACAGGTTGCCCAGAGAAGCTGTGGCTGCCCCCTCCCTGGCAGTGTTCAAGGCCAGGTTGGACGGGGCTTTGAGCAACCTGGTCTAGTGGAAGGTGTCCCTGCCCATGGCAGGGGGGTTGGAACTAGGTGACCTTTCAAGATCCCCTCTGATCTAAACCATCCTATGATTCTAACAGTAAAAAGCTAGGCTTAAGGTATGATCATTCTTAACAAAGCACAACAGTTGAATGACTATTTACTTAAATTGAAATATAAAACAATTTGCTTCCTAGATAAATACATAATTTCTGTCTACCTTTTACTCATATAAACATTTATAAAAATAATCATATATGGAAAAAAGTGATCTTTTACACAAGGACTGCTTCAGCTCACTAAAAGTCTTTTCTAGATATGCCTTTATAAGATAGATGGGACTAAAATCTCATGTTTAATTCTTTTGAGAGCGAGACACTTAAGATGTCAGGATTACATTTCACATGTAACTGTGTCATCCACTGTATGCAGCACACAAAAAGATTTATGCTGTGCAGGTTTTTCCACTCATTGGGAAGCTATATAGTAATTTGGCATGGAAATTGGGTATACCACTGGACTTGAGTTTTCCACATGTGATGGGCAAAGCATTCAGGCTCCAGAGGTAGAAAGTTTAAATGACTTTTTATCTCTCCACCAACATTATGGCATCTGAACCAGAAGAGAAACTGAGTATTGTTGTAGCACCTAAAAAAAACAACCACATTTGCCAGCTGTGAGAAATCTCCTGCTGGAAAACACTTGCAATATAACAGACCAGTATTGGGACCAATGACTCCAGCAGGAAATTGAGAGATTCCAGTGATATCTCCCCTGTTCCTAGGAAACACCAATTAGGAACAACTGCTGTTCTTCAGTCTACTATTTGTATTTAGTGCACTGAAACCCACCACCAACACCTGCACATGTTTACATTGAGTTTGGTAATTAAGTATTTTAAATAGTCAAATATTTTATATGACTTTCAAGACAAAGTGTTAAGTAGTACTACAACATCAAACCACTATTTTTAATCTGCTGTTCTATTCATTAATTTCATAATAAATCACCAGATCCTGTTAGCTTTCATACTGAACACTCTGAAGTTTGGTCCAGGTCTCAGCTGTGCTAGATTAGAAAGAAGTTTTACATTTAATTTTCCCTAAATCCACATTTTTCCCTTGCACAGTACTTTAGCAATACTGCATCAGTAAACCATGGAAGACCTAGCTGACCAAAGACAGGAGGAGTGAGGAAATCTCTACAAGTCTGTGTTTATTTATAGTTCCCTTTTCTTTCATGTGAATTCATATTACTTTAACATAGATCTAAGGGGGAAAAAGAAGAAGAATATTAAGAAATTTAATAAACACTGCATTAGTTATGGGGATTTCAGAAATTTGAGAGAGAATTAGAAGATGAAATTTCATGAACAGAAGAAACAGGGATGATTAAAACAGAAGGCATACACGTATTAGTCGTCTTTGGAAGCATAGTAAGTAGATTCACTTTACTTTTGCATAAAAGTTGTTTTGGTTTTGTTTTTTAACTTTTCCTTAGAGTTGCATGGCAGTTGCTACCTCTCAAAAGTTACTTATCACCCTACACTGAAAAGCAGTTAAGAATCAGCATATCTGGTAACAAAGTGACCAGCCAGCACATAAATGCAATGTTTCCACATATGATTCTCTCACTTCTAACTGATTTTCATTCATAGCATTCTTTGATCTTTGAAGATACTCTTGCTTGTACACTCTTGCTTCACTTCTGAAAACTCCCCAACAAACTCCCTGCCACTGGGAGGTTCTATTTCTATCTACAATTACTGTTCCATAATTGCTCCAAAGACAAGACTTCTGTTGCTGCTCATTACCATTTCTCATTGCTCTGTATTTCTTACACATTTTGAAAACATCTTTGATTATGTAATCATTAAAGGGTTTTGGGGTCTTCTGCAAGAGAGCATCAAACCAGTTAAAAATTATTCACAAGAGTTGACTAGAAAAGTGTCTGGTAGATCTAAGAATTTAAAGAGACATTTAAAAGGGATTTTAGGATTCTCTTGTTAGAATCTCATATACTATTGACTTTTTTTCATTCCACTTATACATGGATACAAAAGAGCACCTGAAGGAGATGAAATCCAAAGGCTGAACAGCAACAGAGGCTGATGAGCAACATTCCCATGTCAGGCACTAACTAGAATCTTCTCAGTGCTGGCACTGCAGCACCGGGGGACCATGGCACTTCCAGCATGCCAATGTGCTCCGCACAGCCGTACTATAAGAAAGTAGGTATTTGCTGCCCAATTCATTAGTGTTAATCTAACTTGCTGGTCTAACCAAATAATTAAGTGGGCGTAGCATTCTCTAATAAGTACACTCAGTTATTTAACAGGTACTTTGTGGCCATTTAATCTTTTAATTCAACTTCTAACTACTCCTTTGCATAGATATTTAACCATGAAATACTTCCTAAGGGTTTATTTATTTTTATCCCAAATTCTACATGCATGGCTTTTCAGGTTTTTTTTAGTTGGGTTTCAGTTGTTTGGGGTTTGGTTTGGTTTGTTTTTGGTTTTTTTTTTTGGGGGGGGGGGGGGGGGTGATGACACTACAGAACGATAACACAGAGGGGTGGTTTGTTTTTTGGTTTAAATTATTAGCTAGTTTTCCTTTTCTTGTCTGAACTTCCCTTCCCCCACACTTTCAGATGGGCTTTGTTAGCTCGATTTGGTCTCTTAAACTCCTCAGCTACTACATATTTCTCAATGGCAACAATTATCCAATTCAAATGCTTGTTGAAAGTCTTCGTAAAAGATACCACTTCTAATATAGACATAGCACCAAAATAATTTTCCTGGGTTTGTCTTTTTTCTTGCACTCTTAAATGTTTCATTTTCTTGTTAAATTGAGTTTTCAGCTAATTAGACATTCCTTTTCAGTTATAGCTTTGCTACTAGTTTTGTCTGCTACAACAGACATCACATATCTGAGCCACTCATTCAACATTGAGACTTAAATAATGATTCCTGCAAGAACTGCTGAAATATAGTTTCTGTAATTTACCTTTGTAGCCACATAGGAAAGGACAGATTGGGAAGGTATGCATACAACAAAACAAGAAGTAAAAAAGCATGTATGGTGTTTTGCTGTTTAAGGACACAAGTTGTACACATTACTTTTTCTTAGAGTACTACAAATTCAACCATTGCCAAAACTGGTGCTATATTTCTTTTTCATTCTGGTTTATGACCTATAGGCATGAGTAGCAAGTAAAAACACGGCGCAATGAGATGAAGTAACTAAGCATACAACTCAAATACTTGCAGATGTTCCAGCAAAATATTCACATGAGCCATAGGTTAATGCTATTTCAGTGTTTCCATATTTTTCTTCAGTTTTTCTTTGCATTTAAATTCAGTCAATAGTATTTGACTAACATCAGTAAATAAGTACTGATCAGCTTCACGTAGCAGAGACTAACTGTTATCTCCACTTTCATTTTACTCCCTTGAAGGCCCTCCTTAACTGACTACAAATCACACCAGCTAGACCAGTTGTCCAGTACTGCATGGCATTGACCGACTTGGCCACTAACTGGCATCTCAGGATGATGAAGTTAAACATGCATAAACCTGGATCAGCACCAGAAAGTGTGAAACCCAAGAGCTTTGTACACTGGCTGCTAATGCTTCTGAGCTATAGAGAAATGCTGTTCTGTAGCTATTGGTTCACTGAATAGCCAAGTTGTCTACGTGGCGCAAGTGTGTGGTTCAGGTTCTGCTGCAGGCACTATGCCTCTAACACTTCTGGATTTATGAACAAATCCAGCACAATGACCTCCCTGCTACACAAGGACAAGTCTGCACGGTGTCATCTGTACAGTTACAACTGGTATCTGACCCTTTATCGTGCCTGTAGCTCCTACATATACAGGGACAGACAGTTTTGCCACAAAAAGATTTCTTGATAGAAAAAGATGGCAGGTGTGTCATTAAACCAATGCATGACACACCTCTCTATATATGCACATGTCAAAAAAGGATCTCTCTGCTCTTTCCCAGAGTGATCTTCACTGCAGATTAACACTGCACAGGGCAGAGGTCTCCGTTAAGTAAGGTGCTGAGATACTACATTGTTCTGTGCTACACTTCAAATAAGTGCCCTCAAAGAAAGATGTCTTAATACACACAGACCTAAACACGGCTTTGGCCTGTTGGCATGCTTGCAATGTCCCCGATGCATTTTATTTTCATTAATCGCTCAGTAATCAACATAAGTCAAGCATTTACAATTAACCAGTGCCAACTAACAAAAGAGCAAGCCATGAACCCAATTGGGGGTAACAGCCTATATTTTTCTGAAATAAGGTTTTGCTTTCATTTACAATTCCTCACACGATTCATTAAAATGATAGTTAGATAATGGAAGACTAGATGGTACTACTATTGAACTCAAGTTGCTTAGGTAAACATTTATATTTATCAATTACATAAATATAATTGTCCCATTTACCTTTTAAAGAGTAATGAGTTGTTGCTGGCTGCTGTTACACTGTACAGGCTTGTTTCTTTTTAATTAGTTTATGATTTTAGAAGTTGCTTAAGGCAGAGGTATATATGGATTTTTTTCAGTAAGATAATCAGCAGTCTGTTCATTTCTACTCTCATGTATCCATTCCACAGTAAAAACTGTCACTTTCAGAGTAGCTATTAGCAAAATAGTTTTGAGCTAATATTTTGATGTATTGCCTAATGGCAACAAGTCATCAATTGAGCTATTTCAAACAGACACCATGAAAAGGCTTTTAACATATAACAGACTGTTTTAATATTGTTTCCCCGGGGAAAACATGTGAGCTTGACTGGAGTTCTCTGCAGTACATAAATATTTTATACATTGAAAAGGCTGCTGATGAATATATCTGGACTGAAAAGATTAAGCAGACACAGTTAATAAAAAAATTACAGTCACTTTCCCTAAATGGAGACTTCTGCTCTTCAAAGTTGAAGGTACTTATACCATATCAATGTCTTTGAAGATTATTTTAGAGTAATTTCACAAGAGCATCAAGAGGACAAACTTAATACAATAAACCTTATTTTAAATGTTGTTGCAAGCTAGTCTGCTTAAAACTCAGAATAAGTAATTTTATTCCTTGAAAGCATGATAAATAAAAATGCTTAATTCTACTCAGATGCCATAAATGATATTTAATCACATGAACTTAAACTCACTTTACTAGTAATCAAAATCTAGCATGACTACTGTATCTCTCCAGTTGATCATCACATCAGTCTAAGAAGAAAGCCCATTTCCCTTTTGTGTAACTACACTGGATGACAAATTCTGCTACACAAATAATTCGATACAGACCATGGCCTGAAGCAACGCACCAGGAATTTATTTAAATCTCCCACTTGCCTTACAAGAGTGCTCTGTTGGGCAGGATTTCCAATTCTACATGAAGTACTACTCAGAGAGCTGAGAAATGAGAGCTGTTGTATCCACAGACAAGATCAGAAATAATTTTGGTCTTCAGCACAGCACTCAATTGCAGGTGGAAAGTGATTTCACACGTGCCACCTTGTCCCACAGACAAACACCAAGTACAGTGTTGGAATTAGGAGTCTGCCTTGGGCAATGCTATGCCCAGTTGCTGTGCATGATCACACACACATGTTCCTGAATAAAGCAAACACCATGCCTTTTTAAAAATATAACCTTGACAAATATTGAGAATTACATAGAGAAAGTGAACCAGAGTTCAAAAGCCTTCCTGTCCCCAAAACTGTAACATAGAAAGCTTCAACCCAGTGAGGACATCAGTAAAACCATTTTATTAAGCTAACACAGCAAAAAAAGTTGGAATATCTTGATTTCCTACTTTTTTCTTTGAGTCTGAACTTGCCTTTGCAAGATCCATTTTTAAACACAGAAAGATCCAACTGTCAGTCCATCTGCATGTGAAAGAGCAAATCTAAATGCAGATGAGCAAATACTGAAAATGCCCTATTTATTCATGCCCTGGGTGTTAAGGAACACCCTGGTACATGTGCCCTTCTGCTAGGGTTTGACTTGGGAGCGGAGAATTCAATGGAGAATGGCTACAAGATCTGCTGAGAGATTTGAAATCTGCAGATTAAATTCATATTTCTCAGCATACAGAGGCTTTTGAAAGAGTCTTTGCAGGAGTGCAAGACAGATGAGACACAAGGTATAGATTAGTTAAGAAACCAGTACAAATCACAATATATATGTATCTAACATTAAAGTGATATATCAGGAGTAAGACACTCCTAGTCCTATTTTGTATTAGAGCTTTCTCCTCCAAATATTTCAGGAGGAGTATGCTAATACCACTACTATCAACATAAGGCACAGCAACAAAAGTGGAAAGCTTTATCTTTTATCTAGCAAAGGTCAACAATTTTCCCAGGAACAGAAGCATACCTGTGGTCCCAGGTAAGTACTGCAGACCAACACGAGACCAGAAGCAATCTGTAGGACTGAACTCAATGTTTCCACATGTGAGAGGACAGAGAAGTGATTGCAGCATCCTCTCATTTAGGAGTTTCTGCTTCAAAGCAGCAGAATAACCATTATTGAAGGTACTTGGTATTTAAATATAACAAAGTTCCTAGCTGTTTATTTAATAGAAATGCCCTTCTCTCATTTAACATTGTGCTTAGAGGTGAATTGAAAGCCATCAGCATGTTATCTGCTGCTCTGTATGACTATTGTTCCATCAGTGTCAAGACACTTATCTGCAGTATCAAGTTTTTCAGTCCAAATGTGGCCGCTTGTCTTCAAGCGAAGAGTAGAAAACCAGACAGCAAATGCACAACTACAACAGCATACCAGATTTTTTTTTTTTTTACAGTAATTTGCTCTAAATTCCAGCACTTGAATGGAATCAGTTTGACTTCTCAATAATAGCGATATATGGAAGAGAGATTGTCTTAAGGTTTTAAAAGTAAAATAGATGCATGCTGACAGGACACATTTTAAAATAATTCTTCAAAAGACAAACACATGAGTGTACTTGCAGAAACCAGAAAGGTAACAAGTCATTTGAGGAAGCAAACTCTATAAAGGAACTAGATAAATTAGCATAATAAATTTAATTGTTTGAAAGTTTAATCCTCCTTATTCAGTATCAGACAGCCTTCCATATTTCCCCATGTGAAGGGGGAATCAGGATTCCAGGAATGCTACAGGACTTTCCACCTGTTCTTATTCTCATCTCCCTCAGTACTGTGCCTCTGGCTGGTCTTCCCTGGAAGTACAAATGCAATCGTTGCTTCTGGGGGAATGATTCATCTCTCATCTTTCTATTTTGTCACCTCCTTACAGCTGTTGATATTTCAGCTACAGCTCAACAAGGCAAAAATGAAAGCCCTGACCTTTCCACCCAAGTTAACTCTTTTCCCAGTCATGCAAGGCAGTACTCTGCTCCCTGTCACTCAAGCTCATCGCTTGCATGTCACAGTCAATTCTTTCCCTCCCATCCAATGCCTGGTTAAACATTCATTATTATTCTTGCTGTCTTTCAGGTTGGACCTTCCTATCCATCCATGCAACAAGTTTACACAACCACTATTCTCATCACAATACATTTATATTGCTGTAATATGCTCAACATGGTTTAGAGAAACACTGCCTTGCTTCACTTTTACATTTAAAATGTATCTGTAAACACCACATTCCTCATTGACTGTTTGGATCCTTACCAAAGTGGTTTTTTCCACAACCTTCAAGACATCTCTTGTTGAAAAACTGGTGCTACACACAAGTTCCAATGTGCAGTACTTGTTATTCAAAGCCAATATTAGAATATTGCTTGTAACACCACAGAGCAAATCTTCACCAACTTGCTTGTTAATATTTCCAGTCAGTCCTTTTTGCCCACCATGTATTGCTATTCATACTAGGGGAGCATGCCCTATACATATTTGCAAGCCAGTTCATTGACCAGTCCTCCAACTTCATTGACAGTTCTCCTCATGCTTCCTGTTATTTGCCACTATCTTAAATGTAATCTCTTTTTAACAAGAAATTATTTTTAAAGGCAAGTGTTTATAGTGCAAACACAGAAGTTGTAGTCGAGGCATGGCAATCTTCACTGGTCCCAGCTGCTGCTAAGCCAACTACCAAATCACCATTGCCATACACACAAAATAAATAGTGCAAGTTACTGCATTCAAAGATGAGAAAGTACCAGAAATTAAGACTGATGAGCAAACTTCATATATCACACACTAGACCAGGCATGTGAAAAGAAAAGGATGGGGATGGAGGAGAAAAAAACGGCTATTCTGAAGCAGAAGTATGACTGTAAGGAGCAAGGACAAAGATAAGAATGAAAGTAGGCAGACCAAAAGAGTAAGTCTTTATGACAAAAGGGAAGTGGCAAGAAAAAACCCATAAGATAACAGCTGCACAGAGAAAGTCGAGACAAGCAATTGCTCCATGTTTCCAGGAAATCTCCAGTTTTGTGAAATCTTCATAGGCAAGTGATTTTAAGCCAAACCTCTGTTTAACAGTGACGGAAGCCAAGAATAGAAACGCAAAGAAAGGAAGACTAAAGCTGTGATAAGAAAGTTTGAAGTGGAAAGGCCCACAGGGTGAATGGATGATCAGATGGGAGATAAGCTGCACAGAAAGACAAAACAATAGCTCTGATCTGTTCAAAATCAATAGGAATCTTTCAAATAATTTTAATCGATGAATCAGGTTTTGGTTCGGAGAAAACGACAGAGGGAGATTTTAAGGTGAAAATGAGTTATAAAGAAGCAGCTATCCTGAAGAATGTTGCAATAGGTTGGAACACTGATTTTTATCCACTCGTATTGCTAGCTTTATGAATTTCTAGGTAACTTATGACTTCTGCAATTAATATTTCAACTGTAGTCTTTCATCAATAGAAATACACAGCAATTATGCTAGCAATGTCAGTCATTATCTTAATTAAAATTCATTTACTCAACAAGTCTCTCCTTTCCACATAAAGGATGTCAGGACAAAAACCCTCTGACTACCAAACTAAAATTTTAAACACATCATCATACACTTTTAAAAATTTAATTACAATCCAAATTCCTAAATGTAACAGAAGAGACCTGACCCATAGATAATAGTTACTATCACATTCAAAAATAGTTCAATAAGGGAGATACAAAAGTTTTTGTAAACTGAGACAATCTTCTTACTTAAAACTACATCTGCTAAATGTCTTATTTTCAAGCCTTGTTCGTCATTTCCTTGAACTTACTGATAATTGTCTTCTCTAAAAATATCCAAAAGTCTTTTGCCACAAATGCTGAACGAAATGCTGCATATCCCTTCTGAAGAAAGCTCTCACAGTACAATTAGAAATGTCAATCTGAAAATGTCAAAATATCTCAAAAATAAACCGTTTGAAATTCTAGAAATTTAAGAGTTTTCAGGCCAGCATGCTGAAACATTCAAGTCAACAGAAAATGGCACACTATCTATAGTGAAGCTTTTCAGTTTGATCCCTCTATCCTGTCCTAACAGAGCCACCCAAATTGTTTTTCTTCACAATTAGCTGACTAGTGGATTATCAGATAAAATTCAGGTAAATGAAAAACTCCATCACTTGGTGACAGAAGGTGTGTTCCTCCAGCGCTCGCCTACAGGAGAACACAGAGATGCAGTCTGAGCTATCAGGGCATAAAGGAGATTGTTTCATGGAGCTGGTTTGAAACAGCACATTTTGAGTCAGCTCAGCATAGCAAAAGATTATACTCCGAGTAAAAGTGAAGCCCTTCCCTCTGCGTTCTTGACAGGCAAGCATCAGGCTTTACCAGCAAGTGATCCCAGAAACATCATTCTAGTCTTACAAACTACAGGCATCTTTTGGCTTTTATGGATGAAAGAGATGACTCTGGTTCAGATGCTCCGGTCTAAACATTACTTTTTCTCCAGAGCTGAGTCTGTAGATTCAGCTCTGTGGGATTTTACTCAGGATATCAGTTTTATTTGTCCCCTAGAAGCACTGGTATAGCTAACCACTCCTGTCTACAAGTATTTGCATGATTAGGATATAGGGCTTGGGCTGGAAGCAAGGAGACACCTACGTGAATTCCACTCTGCATCAAGAATGAGTGTTTCTCCCCACCTGCCCCCTCAACACCCTCCCTCAAACAGATACATCCTCCTCCTTCCAGGATTCAAACCATTTCTAACTTACCATTTAGGCTGACCACCTTTGCAAGCCTGACATCAGCTCAGAATTTGCATTTCTGTTTTCTGAGGACTGAATGAGTGTTCAAAATATTTCAAATTGAACCCCTTTATATTGGGCAAAAGCATTGGTGAGAAGACACTTGTGGCATGATAAATGGAGTCAAGATGCACGCCACAGCCACTACTCAACCCCTATCTGCTCTGTTATGCCACAAGCAGTACAGGCCAGGGGTTCCTGGTGAGTCCAAGGCAGTTGTCTGCACATCTGTTCTTGTACTGAGCAAGAATATTTAAAAGTTAACATTTCATGTTTCAGTAATCCCCATACCAAATACTCTTTATGGGCAATCATCTTAAGCTATTCTCACTGCAAGCCTTTCTTCACCTGAAGAATTGAGCTAGTGAGGCTTCTGCTAATTTGTTAGCTGTTGGAAATACCCATTAGTCACCCATCAGAAATTACTATGTCCTACAGGACACTAAGCAACATATTGTAAAGAGTAATGAAGAGGTCACGTATCTGTTCTGTCTGGCATCTTTCTGAGCCAGCTTGCTCCCAAGGCCTTGCATCTGTCACATGCACCACACTTAGTAATTAGTTTCTAGAGTTCTGCTTTTTTTTTTCTCTGTAAAAAACCCATCACACACCATACACAGAAAGTCCTTCATATTTTCAGGGCAACTCTGGTTTTCAACTTTTGCTCTTGCTTCCAGAGGAGAAGACAGACCCAGTGTATTGCTTAAATTCCTTGGAGAGACAACCAGAGGAAAAAGATTTGACACACTCTACAGCTGCTTCTGTCTAAAGAAGAGCAGTGTGGTCTCCTGAAAACATAAGGGGACAGCAACTGGCCTGGGGCAGTCTTGTTCATCTGCAAGCTGGTCTAAACCCCTGCCATTTTCTCTACTCCACCCTGATACTACCACATACCATCCTTGCCATCCCTATTCTTCATACTTGAAGTATCAGGACAGCTAAAACATTGACCAGCTACACCAAGAATCTGCTGACATTCATGTCATTTACTGAAAGAAATGGAGTTCTTAGCTGAAGAGAAGCCATAAGCAACATCACAAAAGGATGACGCTGACAACTATATTTTTTATCATAAAATGTGATTAATCTCTCATTGTGATTACTACCTCTGTACTTTAGTGTGCATGAACTTACTGTAAATTTTGAGTTCAAAAAATTTCGAAATTTACACTAGAGTATAAAATACAATTTTCAGTTCAAGTTATTTAATGATTATCCTCAATTTTACCTGCAAGTAGAGCAGGGAAAATTCAGCAGTGAAAACTTTTGTAGCCAAATGCTAGGAAAGGGTGAATAAAACCAGGAAACAACTGACACAAAGTAAACCACAGAGATGTAACCTCTCTTGTAAACAGTTTCCATCCACTATGTCTTAACAGAAAGCTATTTCCAGAAGCTCTATAAAACATTGAACGCTAGAGCTAGGCATATCTTAAGGAAAAACATGTCCAAGTTTTCTGAATATTAGCAGATTAATGCGGACATTCAGCAACTTCTTTAAAGAAGAGTTGAATACTACTTAGAAAAAAAAGGTATCTGAATTTATACACACTAGAAAAATCCATTTTTTAATTAGAGACCACTGAGGTACTCCAACATTTTGACATGTCTTTGTTAAGCTTAGCTCCAGGTTAGAACTACTTTATGTACTGAATTTAGTGGAGCACTGAGAGTTAGCTGGATCCTTTGAACAGGATTCGTTAGGTCTTTCTTGAAAGGGGAGCAGATACAGACTTGATGGCAGTGAACATCAGTTGTCTTCATAAGCAATTGAGTCTTGGTGGAGCTTATTTTAGTTGCTGCACAGCTTGGTCATCTCTTGCTGTGTTATAAAAGACTAACTCCTCCAGACATGACAGATCAAGACTCAGGAAGAGTTTCAGATTATGTAGACCCGTGCACACATGTGTGTTCCCAACATGAACTGAAAACTACTCATCACTTATGCTGAACTCCCAGAACCCTGCTCACAGATTATCTCTAGAAAGGGATGACAATGACTCAACTCCTTACACATTGCAAATTATCTGCTATTATGAATTACTCATTCAGGCTCTAAACACTGTATTTAAATGTGCGAAACTTCTCACTTCCTTGTTAGTGAAGGGCACATATTTACATTTCTCTTTGAAGGTTGGTAAAGCAGTTTATGCCACTTCCTCCTATGAGAGGAAACTGGAAATTGGTATAGACTCCCAGTTAATATATTTTTTAAGTTACTGCTATTTGCCAAACAGTTTTATGTCAGAACGTATAAAAACCATCTCAATTCCTTCAGTGTCATGCCCATGCCAACAGAGGAAAATCACCCTGCTCTCTTCCAACAATTAGTTATTCCCCAGATAACAATTAATGTTCAGGCAATAAACTCATAAGTGTGGATGGAGATAAAATGAATTTATAATCATCACAGCTGGAACAGAAAGATGTACCTTCATTAAATGTTCTGTTTAATATGCTGTAATGTATGATTTAAGTGATGACAGAGCCTATTTCTGTACAAAGCAAATACAAAACAGGCACTGGCGTACACTGTGGTCTCATATAGCCTATACACCACACGGGCCCTTCCTGGATGCATCCTGTATGCTGGAAGGCATTAAGGTCGTTTAATTACTTTCTTAATTTATGCTTCAATAGAGATACATAGCAGTGAACTGCCTAAAACCAAGACACTTCCCTTAAATTACATTACCTTCCTTAACACAGAGGAGTGCCCTTAAGAAATGCTCTAGAGGCCATACAGAGACCACTATTCACCCACCCTGAACCCAGGATCACATCCAGACACAGCAAAATCCCTCCTGCTGCATTTTAAAGAACACTGCTAGCCTTTGTCACCCATCTTTATGCCTCAACTCATGTTAAAACATGGAAGGCTTCATACAATAGAAGCAAATCTGAGTTGAATCGTCATCATCAAATGTTTTAACATTTGTAGTAACAATTAAATACAATCTGTCTTACCAAAAGCACAAGCAGCAAACATCCCCCACCAAACACTGGACTTTTATGGCCTCCCATTGGATTAAGACATGTGTTCGCTTTCAGAATATACAGTATATTCATTTGTTATCTCCCCAGAAAGAAGGGGATGGGGAAGGCAAGTCAGCCTGATTTATCATACCACACAATAACACTACATATAAATTGCTTTGTATTAAATAATGTTAACACTTGTCCACCAGATAACACACTTGACAGTTAACTAACACCTGCAAAAAAATTACAATGTCAAGAAAAGTGGAATAAATACAGAATGTCAACCTTTAAACTGCTGAATCCAGCCAGCTATAATATTAGCTTTATATTTTTATTAGTGCTTGCCTGATGTTTTGGGTTATTTTCAAGATCTTTACAGCTAGGAATATTCTTCTGAAAGCAAGTAGTAGTAAATCAAGCTGTTATAGAAAAATATTCTACTCCAAAACCCATTAGTTCTGGGGGACTGTAGGGCGGGGTGGGGCGGGGAAGGTTGAGGTTTGTTTGGCTTTCTTATTCTAAAAAACTTATGTAGCAAGCCCAAATGACAAATGCATCTTGTTTTTACAAATGTTTCCCTTCAAAGAAAGACATAAAAAAGCTCAGTCACTATCATAAAACAAGATATGCACCTTCATTATATCTACTCTCTCAGATTTCTTGTATTTTTAATGATTTTTAATAAATAGTTTTAATATAATATAATGACATCTAAACTATAGCTCACATCTATTGAAACATGTAACGCAGTAAGTTAAAACAGACTATAATGAAACATGTTATTACCAGAAAATCTCACTGATGCTATTTAAAAGCTGACATAGTTCAAACAGTGAAGCAAAACACAAGTATAATGTGGAAACTTAATTTTGCTGATTTGGGGGTTACAGACTCATTGGGAAGGGGGTAATGCAAATTAGAGAAGTTCATCTCAGCTTCCAAAGGAAGCCACATGTGCATAGAACAAATGAAACAAGAGATCATAGCGATTAACATGAACTGGGACTCTCAAGTTATATGCAGTAATAAGGAATGTTGAAGAGGCAAAACTTGGGTGCGAAACTTAAATTTCTCAAAGAGTACTGATAGAACTGTACAACCAGCAGAACTGAAGAAAATAAAAAGGAATGTTCTACCACAAAAACAGCAATTTCCAAAATATTGACGGTATTACATGGCAATGCTTGAACTTCATAATAGAAAAGAAAGAAACAGTCTTTGTTACCCTTTTTCCCCAGTATGCAGAACCATATTTATGTGACAAGACTTAATGTTTTATTCCAAAAGTAACCAAGGAGGACATTTAGAAGCCACTGAATACTTTCAAGACATCAATAACTTGATGACTTCAGCAATTTTTAGAGAGCTGGTCAAGAGCTGAAGAGATCTCCAGAACTGACCCGCAGTGCTTTACAACACTGCCTACCAGGCACTCGCCAGACCAGATACCAGCATCCAAAACCAGCAAAACAGGATGACATGGGAGCCAGGGAAATAATGGAATGGCTGATATATAATTATTTGATTGTTTTCAACTGTGTTATCACATAATTAATTATAGCATCTATTGTATTTATGGAACTAAACTGTGTCAGTATAGTCTACGGTAAAACATTTGGGTCTACTCGAGCTATATCCATATGGGGTAAAAGATATTTAGGCATTAGAAATAACATTTAGTCATATCCAATATCAGATATTTAGGGACTTCCAGAAGGTGCCTGCAATGATACTGAATGAGCTTTTGACTAAGACAGATGCCTTCAAAGTATAAAATCCTTAAGATGGTATATTCTCAGAAGTAGAAAATACAAGCGGAAAGCAGAAATCATTATACATGCATGTAGCTGGCAAAAGAGCCTCCCTCAATCTTACGTGACTTGCTGCTTTCATCAATATCCAGAAGATGTGACCAGATAGCTTCTGCCAAATAATCTGGGATGCATCAGTAACGCATGCTCAAAATAAAAATATATATTGGCTTCTTTTTAATAAAAGGTAGTCTATTTAGGGATGAAAATAATCATATTTTAATATGAACTAGAGACTTGTTCCTATCATGCCTTGATAGGAAATTTTTTCTTGTTCTACCGAAAATGTAGGTAAAGCCTTATTTCCCCCCCAAACAACTCTGTAATTAATATAATTTTATTTCACTGAAACTGGGACAAAAGATCACTGCTGAATCAATCCAAGCTTGTGATATTCTGTCTTTAGAAAATTGAGCTGTCGCACATCTTTGATCACGCACAAAGCTATAAATTGGTGGCTCTGTGCTTGAACTCAGAGTTCCCCCACCAAAAAACCCAAACCTCTATTTCCATATTTCTCATTCAGAACATAATAGAAATATCAGCACTTTCGGTAAATGCATCAGGATGTTACCTAAGTGGCATACCAAAAGGAGCTATCAGAAAGGCATATATTTGAGCTGTGTGGGAGAAGGGGGTCTGGTGTCACTTTTATAGTTTGAAATGTAAAAGCAGTTTAAAAAAAGGATTCAATTAGCTCATGCATTTACTGCGAGTAGGAGGTCTCATTGGGGTTGTCAGAGGAAATGATATTTAATCAACATGATGTCAGTCAAGTGCTTGTCAAACCTACTACAATTTTTCAAAATCCAAAATGTTTTATACAATAATTGATGAAAAATTATATGTAGAGATCTGGCCACTTTCAAAGAAATTACAGCATTTGAGCCTTTGAAAAGAGTTTCTGGCAGGAGACACTGTTACTATGTTTATTTTAAAAGCCTCAATTTCTACAATACGGAAGAAAAGTTTAATATAATTTTCCCCCCTGCCCCTCAAGTGTATGATGTGGACAATCTACAAGAATATTTAATTACATAATTATGTAATTACACAAGACAGGTATTAATTTAAGCTGTACCATTTTCCAAGTTGCATTACAGCAAGCGTTTCTGAAGAGTGAACAGCCTAATCATCCAGAAATGGACTGCCCCCTCGGAACTGTACTGGGGCATGTGCCGTTCACTCCTGGGGAAATCAAACCTGCTACTGGACTTGCCCCACATCGGAGGTTAATTAGCTTTACATTAGGCCATTTTAGCAGCAATTCCTGGTGCACAGAAGGATTAGACTAGGGTTAGACTTAAAAGGCTCTAGAGAGGAGAAAACTAGAAGTTACATTATGAACAATGATCAGAGGAAGCTGCAAAAAGCCAGCTCAGGGCTAACACCAAAATCAGAGTTACAGTTAAGTCTCAAGACTGACTGCTGACCTTAGCTTTGATGTTTGACTAAAGTCAGTCTAGCAAACCCTGGATTGCTTGCACACTACTGTGCTGCCCTACCAGCAGATGTCTGCATGCTGAAAATCCCCCAAAAGGGCCAGAGCAAGCACTTGGGAGACAGTAGTGGGCAAAGCTCCACATGAAAGATCTTGTGCGACTTTGTCCAAAGGACTAGGGATTAGAAGCGCTAAAGGTTTAGCTGGTACTGACTCCAGAGCTGTGCATCAGTTTACCTCCTCTACTTGTACACCTAGGGAATTTCTCTTGGGTAACAGAAAAGTTTGTTGGTTTTTTTTAATGGAAAGGGTCTAAGCAGCAAATTAAGTCAATAGTATTCAATAACTCTTAACTACAGTCTGTTGGAAATGCCAGTTTCATATCATGCAGGGATGTAGGTTATAAAGGTTGAACTACAGGGAGTGGTGTGGTGGGGCACCACACGCCTGATGATACTAAGTAACTGTGAATGCTACTCCAGAGGACTGAAACCTCTGCATGAGCTGTCCCCAGTAAAGAGCAAGTTCACATCAGATTATGGTCAGGTCACAGAGCAGAGCACATTCTCACTTATGCAGGAGTACATACGAAATATGATGGATGAAACAGCTTCATAAGCATTTGCAAGCTCCAGCAGGAGCTCTCAGCACAGATAAAGGATTGCAAGTTCAAAAGGAATTATTCATAAGAGGAACAGACATTCCTGTAGCAATAGATGAACAAAACATTAGCCCCAAATCAAACAGAAGACTTCTAAGTTTGATACACACTGGTTGCCAACTCCCCCCTAATTGAGAAGAGCTTACAGTGACTTAGTGAACTGCATTAGGAGAGCAGAGGTATTTAGATAAACAACAATATTAGTAACACTGCATTGAGGTCCTCACCTCAAAACTTTACTTAAAAAGCTAAGTTTGATAAATGTTTGAAATCACTGTGCCCATGGGAATTCTTTGCTGCCTTCCAGTAAACTCGGGTTATAAAAGATGTGTTTGAGAAACGTAGTTTCATTTTTCTTTGCTTTGGAGAATAACATTCTGGATATAGACTTTTGAAATCACTGGTTTGTTTTGCAGCTACTGCCAGAATCAGCCAAGGAATGAAGACAGCTTCCTTGAGTCATATTGAGCTACAAATTGCTATTAAGGCAGCATGTCTTTCTGCAAAGCACGATTCAGAATTATAGACCTATATTGTATACATACATTCAAGAAAGAAGTTCTAACAACGCATCTAAACTTGTAGCAATACCTATCAAAAACACAGCTTTATTTGGAAAGAAAACTGCACCTCATCAGTCACCTGGCTCACAGCCATCTCCAGTATCGATATAGACTGAGGGATGATTGCATTGAGAGCCGCCCTGTTGAGAAGGAATGGGGATGCTGGGGAACTAAAGGAATTGGACACAGGCCAGCAACATGCACTTGCAGCCCAGAAATCCCATCTTATCCTGGGCTGCATAAAAAGAAGTGTGGCCAGCAGGTCGAGAGAAGCGGTTCTCCTACTCTACTCCACTCTCGTGAGACCCCACCTGTAGTACTGCGTCCAACTCTGGGGTCCCTAGTACAAGACAGACACAGACCTGTTGGAGCAGGTCCAGAGGAGGAAGAAAGTTATTAGAGGGCTGGAGCACCTCTCCTGTGAAGACAGACAGAGAGTTGGGGATGTTCAGCCTGGAGAAGAGAAGGCTCCCAGGGAGACCTTATTGCAGTGTTTCAATAAATAAAGGGGGCTTATAAGAAAGGGGACTTTTACCAAGGCATGGGTTTTGTTTGGTTGGCTTTTTTTGTTTGGGTGGGGTGTTTATTGTTTGTCCCACACACACAATGAGGGCGGTGAGACACTGGCACAGGTTGCCCAAAGAAGCTGTAGATGCGCCCCCCACCCCCCTCCCTGGAAGTGTTCAAGATCATGCTGGATGGGGCTTTGAGCAACCTCATCTAGTGAAAGGCCCATGGCTGGGATGTTGGACTACATGATCTTTAGCGGCCCCTTCTCACCCAAATCATCCTATCATTCTATGAAGCATCCAACAGTTCATTGGGATAGCCCTAATTTTCAAGCAAGAAACCAATACCATAGACATTTTTGTTTTGTTTTTTCTTCTTTCAAGTGTCATTAAATCCAAGATATTTTAGATAAATAGCAGAGAAAAAGTAGTTAGTTGTAGACACGCATGTAGCATTTTATACCATGTAACTGGACAACCAAACACGTTCAGCTTCACTCTCTCAAATACTACCAAGAGAAGTACTTGAAAGCTCAGAATATTGAGAGTGCTTTGCTTAGTGTCTTTGAAGGGGACCTCAAAGTGTTTATTACTGTAACAACCTGTCACTGGTGAACCACTCTTATGCAGCACGTGCTATATATAAATACATATGTTTTGGTTATAAGTCTGAAAACCATGGATTCTCTGCAAAACAGAAGCATTTGTGGGATAAAAATCATGATTCAAAACCTAAATAGGATGTTTAAATGCCTATTGCTGCATTCAACCTCTGCATCTTCAAAACAGATTTACACAGCCTATACCTCCACTGAGATTCACCACGTAAATGGACTTCTGTTCCACATTGATCACAAACCCTGTAGTCCATTCCACAGACACAGGACTACAGTTTTATTCAAAGGTTTTTTTCCTTATTGCCAGGTTCCCCCAATATTATTAGAAAGAATGAATGTTTGAATTAGTAATCACTCAAGTTATGCTTTTGCTTCTTTATGGTTGTTTGCCACTGTGTTTCAAATAAGCTCAAATGCAATTTTCAGAATTTAATACAGCCTTTTTTAGCAGTGCAGAAGGTGTGATTACAATTTTTTTTTTCATTTTACTATTCGGTATAAGATGGGCATTCACATTTAATCATATCCATAGATTACCTCAATGAATACAAATGTGTTACATTATCTTTAAATAAATGAATGTCAATATGTTCTAGGGTAACAGAAGTAATTGCATATTGATAACAGTCATTATCATAAGTCATGGTTGCTGGCAGAAAATCCACTTGTATTTTTTAATAAGGTGCAATATTATGGTCTATTTTGAGATGATAGCTTTCTATTTCCCCATATATAATACAATATCACTTCAATATAGCTGGCAGACCCGGGGAATAGATAAAATTCAGAATGTAAACCTGCAAATTGTAAGATTTTACAGTCTTTTGAAACTAGGGTGGATATTCCAAGTACCTCAGCAAAACTGATATGAGGGAATCATTATCTGTGCCAGGCTGATGTACCTTCCATTCCACTCACCACAGCAGATAACAGTGACTAGCACATTATCCTGAACTTATACAACCAGATATTTCAGATTTTGCATTGTAGTTTATTGCAGTTTGCAAAGTACTCTGAAAGACACTTGAGAAGGGACATCTCTCCCTTATTTTTAAGAGGCACAAAACTTTAAAGCTAACTCAGATATTCTGGATGCATCTGCTATGGGAGAGTAAGGAAGTTATAACACCCAATATCAAGATTGGAGGCTCTCGTTCTGCACTGCTGCTCTACTTTATTGCTTTAAAGTAGTAGAAAGATAGAACTTGATAAAATAAGTAGACAACTGCAGAGTCCTGCGCCATAGACAGAACATCCCTGAGAAACTGTACAGGCTGGAGACAGTCTACATAGCTGCTTTGGCAAAAAACAAAACACTAAACCAAACCAATGTGGGGGACACATCTGGACAGTGATTTTACCATGAGTCACCAGTAGCTGTATCAGCAAGAGCACATCAAAGTCAAAAAAAGGGTGACTCTATCCCCTATTTGTCAGCTGTGAAGCCATTCATGTAAGAGTCTGCCTAGTTTTGAGTCTCCAAACACAAGAAATACTAACAGTAGAACAACTCCAACAGGTGGCCACTAAAATGGCCCTCAATGGAGATGAAAACAGGGCAGACCTCTAACAGCCCACTGAAGGGGAGACTGGTGCTCATGAACTGTAGAAAAAGAGATTGAAGAAACAGGTTTTATTCACCCTGGAGAACAGAAATCTTGTATGAGGTGGATCTTACTGCTGTGCTCAACAGCCTAAATCATGATACAGAGAAGACCTGACTCTTCCCCAGGACAGTCAGTGAAAGCACAAGAAGCAACAATCACAGGTTGCAGCAAAGGAAATTCCAGTTACATACAAGAAAGGGGGAATTTCAGTGGGAGTAGATAGGCACTGGCATCACCTTCCCAGAGAGGAAGTGTCACCTCTGAAGATTTTCAAAACTCAATTGGACAAAGCCCTGATGTACAGGGCCTGCCTAGAGTAGAGTTAGTTTTCTTCATAGCAGCTCATATGTTGATGTGGTTTAGATTCTTGACCAAAACAGTACCGATAACCCAGTAATGTTGTAGCTTTTGCTTAAAGCATTTGCACAGCATTGAGGCCTTCTGTTTCTCACTCTGTCTCACCAGTGGATAGGTTGGAGGGTGCGCAGTAGGCTGGGAGGGGACACAACCAGGTAGGTGACCCAAACTAACTAAACAGATATTCCATATCATATAACATCATGGTCAGCAATAAGAGAAAAACAGGGGGGTTTTAGGAGGACTAGCCATCTTTTGCTCAGAAAGTGACTGGGTATCAGCCTAACCACGGGAAGTAGCGAGGGATTGCCTCTGCACCACTTGTTTTATTTTCCCCTATTCTTCCACTTATCAAACAATTTTATTCAATCTTGACACACATTCCCCTGCACCCATCCCCCCCAGCCTTCTTGCTTTTATCTTTCCTTTCTTCTTCCAGTATCCCACCAGGGGTGAGCCAAGCAAGGAAGCAGCTGTGTGGTGCTTAGCTGACCTGCGGGGTCAACCCACAACACCTGAGCAGCGTGGTCCAACTCTGAAGTTGGTCCTGCTTTGAGCACAAGCCTGGACTAGATGGGCTCCAGAAACCTCTTTCAACCTAAATGACCCCACAAAGCAACGCAGAAGCTTCTTTATTCCAAACTTTTCCTGTAGAAATAGCTTGCAGTTTGATAACAGCAAGTACCACATGTAAAAGACCATCTGGGCCGGTCCCCTAACAGTCACAGCACACTAAATGGATTTGTGTGTGAGATTCAGAAAAATACCAGTAATCAGCCTGGCTAAAGCACCATGCAGTCCCTTGGGAACAGGGCAACCCCAGCCCTGCCACCCACACGCACCAGGCCCGCCATCTCCTGAGAAACAGCCACACCCAGCGCTGTAGGGAGACCCTCATTTATAATTACTCATAATTTTGCAAGATAAATACACAATAACATTGCTTTGTGGTACAGTTGTATCGTTTTATTGAAGTCCCATGTAGGCAAAAGGAAAGCATCAGCTCTAACTTAGTCACAGATAGAGAAATAAAATGTTCAGGCACCCAGAGTGGTAGTGTCCAGTGAGCATATTAGTCATAAAAGCTTTCTCCTGAAATGAGAAGCCTTAGGGGAAAAGAGAAGTTTGAGTGTTCTCCTGAACTCTTTTATAATGAAGTGTAATTAAGCTACATGTTTGTTTCTATGCAATTATTCACTCCAAAACTCAAGCCCAAAACTTTCTATTCAGCATCCAAAGCATCCGATTTTTAAAAAGCCAACTATTTTATAATATTATTAAGAAAAATCGCCCAAGACATGCCTTGCAAGCTGGCTGCACTGCCCCCGAGTATCCCGAGGCCTCATCCAGGAGGGACGTTTCACACACCAAATGATGTCCCTCAGGGCGAGGCAAACGCTGCCAAGCCCCTGTACCGCATCTCATCGGCTCTTTGAGGCACCCACAAGCAGCGGTTTTGGGGGTTTTTTTAAGTTATCTTCACAGCCCCAGGCCCGCACACCCCGCGGCCCGGCTAGGCGGTCGCCTGGCAACCCTGTTCCGCCCAGCAACCGGGGCCCGGCCGCGGGCGGCTGCAGCGGGCGATGGCAGCGCGACCCCGCCCGCCAACCGCCCGCCGCTCGGTCTGGGCGCCAGTGGCGGGAGCCCACGGCCCAGAGCCACGCCCGCCAGGCCCCGCGGGGGACATCTCCGCGGCCGGAGGTGGCTGCGGCGTGCTTCGCAGCCCTCAGCGGACGCCGTCCCCATGGGCTCTGCCCAGATGCCTGTTGAACCAGGACAAACATAAATATGTAGACGTTGCCACCGTGACCTGTTCCATAGCGGTGGGCCAGGCTCAGGCCTCACCCAACTGCTACAGGCACCGGCTGCTGAACCACCAACGCACCACCGGCACACAGGTGTGAGGGCAGGCAGGCACCAAATGCTCTCACCCTGCTCCTGCAAAGCTGCCCGGTCAACCTTCCCACTCTGGTCAGCAACAACACAGGGCACTACCACGAGTTAACAGCCACAACACAGACCAAACCTTCCTCCAGGTTGAGCTGCTGGTCTTCCTTCAGAGAGGAAACTCACTTCTGTCTTCTCCATAGTAGCTCCTGTAAGAGCCAACCCTGAATGAGAAGAGGGGTGCTGCCACACCTCAGGTTTTGGAGGCTGGGAGACCACTCCGATTTGCTGCAGTAGTACCTGGGCATTAACATTGTTAATTGGGACCAGCTGGTGGGTGCTGCAGGCCCTGCGAGGTGCTGGTGGGAACACAGCTGGCCCCAGGTGCAAGGGGTAGAGGGCATGTGGTGGGATAACCTTGCTGGAAGGGCTGAGAAGGACTTGGGGGATATCAGCATCAAGTTTGGGTGCTCCCAGGGCATTGGCTGTGTAATGGGGGCTCACCTAATGTCCCAGCAGCCTTACAAAGCACATCAGGTGTTAGGCCTTCAAAAGTTGTTCTGGACTGGGGTGATATGAAGGAAAGTCACCCCTTCTGCTGTGCCTTTCTTGGCCTTTACAGAAACAGTATGCTTCCTGAGAGTACCAAATATCTTACAAAGCCTCCGGGATTCTCCACAGACCCAGATCTTCCCCAGTTCTGTATGTGAGATGTGGAAAAAACTCTACTCCTCTGTCATTTGTGTTACTGACATCTACCTAAAGATACAGCCTCTGCGAAGGAAGAATGGTCAACAGAAAGATGTCCTTCAGGACTCAGCTGTGACTGACTACATGAACTCAAAAATGAACTTCAGTATTCACATACTAGTTTTTTTTAATGGTAGAGGTCTGGCAATGTTGGTATTGCAAGTGTAGTGTACAGTTGACTTGAAAGTGGGCATGTAAAAATACTGAATTTGTAATACTTTACTGCCTTATGAAAGGCATCTAATTTGGACATGGAACATTTTTGCAGTGAGTAAGCATTTCTATGAATTTCAATATACATAGTTTCCCACAGATTGAATTTTTTATGGAAAGTTGCACATTTCCGAGCTGCAAATACTGTGTATGCTTAGTTAACAGTTTCATGAGCAGCCAAGTTGTTGTTGCTATCAGGTATCATTTTCTGCTGTGTGCTCTTCTTTAACTTCACAGCAAGTGTAAAGGTTGTTCTTAGGAGAAAATCACCTTTCCACTGTGAATTAATCTTTTTTGGTATGCTCCTTATTTCTGGCTTCTGCTGTTCCACTGCTGTCAATATCCAGGTTCTGTACAAGTTGACTGACACATCGAGTGCCCCTTCCTTCTCTCATTTTTAATAATAAAGGATCTACAGACATAATGATTTGTTCATGCTTTTGTGCATTTTCTGGTGAAGTAATTTTTCATTTTATATGACTACTTCTCCAATTTTAATAATTTTTTGCAAATATTCCAGTTACAGTTAAGGCTGAAATAAAGAGCCACACTGTTAAAACTATCCAGTGGGGACCAAAGAAGCCAACACTTAGAACCAGCCTGTCCAGTCCATACAGACTATTTCCTACAATTTTCAGGGTCCTTAAGATTTAAAAGGATTCTCAGTTAACTGTAGCAACTCCGAAATCGAACAAAATTGTCATGAATAGTTCAGTGCAGTTTTCTGCTCGATGAAAGCAAAAAGGGGAACAAACTATATTATAATGTGAATTGTCCAACTAAAATAAATCCTTATTGAGGGAGAGGGGAGTTAGAAATAGCAATTATGATGGATTTTCAGCGTGGAGGGCTGGTAACTCTGTTACTGAGTGATGTAAATGAGATCAGAATTTAGTCCAAGGATCTGTTCTCCAGTTCTAAACTGGTTACCTCCCACTGTGGCAGATGTGAATACATATGGGAGAAAGAACAGAACAGATCCATCCAGTGGGAGGACAGGAACAATATACATACTGCTGTATTGTATGTGACCACATAGCAAAGTTAAAATTTTCACACAGGACATGGACATATGTTTTGTGTATGTCATATCTTGCATTTTTAATAAGCATTACATTTAAAATCTGGTAAAGTGATATCACACAAAGATATGATAAAGGAAAATCAGAAGTTGTATTAGCAGCTCTTCTTTAAATCCACGTATTCTGCTATATTAGCTTTATAGCTAATGTTAGCTTTAGTATTTTTCTGTATTTGAGCTTGGAGTCCTTTAAATATACCTAATATGAACTGAAATATTTCTAGTAAGAAATAGGGCACAGTAGAACTTTATTATTTCTCTAATTCTTCATCTTTGCCCTGTGTTCTTTCTCTTAATGTCCATAGTATTTTTTATTTTTTACAGTGACGACTGTTTTTGTGAAACACATTTTCCAAAATAAATTAGCGGTGATCACTCATTGCAAGATTTTGTTGATGTTTGCGTCAAATAGTAACAAGATATCTTTACAACAAAAGAGCTGAACATCATGATGGAATATCATCTAGAAAGTTTCTGAATTGTAAAAATGTGTAAATTATGCAAAACTAGGTCTTCCCTGAAGGGTGAGAGACAAGCCTTAAAGTAAGTTGACACAGTTTGTGAAGTGAGAAACAGACCTCATTCTTGTGCAGTTTTTAAAATGTTAGGAAATTCCAAAGAGAAAAGCCTACTTAAACTAGATAACAGCTCCACAAATCTGAAGTAAACGTTTACTGGGACGATTCCTTTGCTGATGTGAATGTCCAGCAGCTGAGCAAATGAGAGTCAGCCATGTCTGGTTCAACATTCAATGTGACATGAGTTCCATGAATACTTTTGCCAAGTTTTCCAAGATTTTCACCTACCTATCTATCCAAAGCAGAAACAGTAAATCAGCTGCTGACTTGGTATTCTACACTATTGCAAAAGATGTTCTCAAAAAGGATTTGCTGCTGCCATGGAAAAACGCTTTTGATGATGAAAAATGTGTTATATCAAATTATGCCTTCAAAAGGGGCACAGCCTTGCAGGAAAAGGATGAAGATGTCACATGACACTGGAGGATGTAATTCTTCCCCCTCTCCCCCCAGGTGATATGGGGAGATCCTAGTAGGGAGACACACCCACTCACCTGCCTGTTGTGTCGTGCACCACTTTTATTCCTGCTCCATCAGTGCATGTGACTGGCTGGAAGTAAGAGAGAAGTGGCAGAGCTTTCAAAAGGTGGTGGAAGTTTTCATCACCGTGACAAGAAAATAGCAAACAAAGGGAGAGGTTAAAGACCTCTTACATCGATCCTCTCTCTAGAAAAAATCTCCGCTTAGGCCCATATGCTGTTTTACACAATTTCCAAGAACTAGAGTATACACAGCACTAATCAATGATGCAAACTGTTTAACATTCATGAGACTAATATTTGCATGCAGTTTCACCTAGGAGCTTTAGATCTTTGACCATTGTGGTCAAGAGTATATAAAGAAACAACAAAAAGTTGATTGCTATCCTGTAGGGAAAACAAAACAGTTAAACCTACTAAACTGCAACTATTCGATTTTGCAATATAACTGTATTTCTAGTATTTAGAAAACTGATTCAATGGAAAGTACATCTGGTTTTCTATGAGCCCATCCTTGTAAAGTTTCATAAATGACGTAATTCTTTTTATTTTCTGAGTCACTGTGCTGGTTTTGTGGCATATTTGCCATGAAGTAGAAGTTCAGAAGAGTGCTGCAACATGTCACGAGAAAAAATAAGAAGACTGGAAAAAGGGAAAGGAAGTAAATACTTTAAACATATACAAAGTTGAAGGCCTAAGGGCCTGATTGGTTTCCTGATGTAAGTGTGCAAACAAAAGCCTTCAGCTTAACGGCTTATATGGAACTGTGAGCTACCATTCCGTCACCCACTGCTGAAATGTTGGCCCCTTTTGCTGCACAGTTTATTAAAAGAAAGAAGGTAAATCTGCGCTCTGGATGGCCACTGGACAGGTTCCAGGCCTACAGTAAACCATGGCTGATGGTAAACAAAAGACAGCTGAAAACAACCCAGAAGACGAGATTTCGTATTTCATCAGAAAGCTCAATAAGAGTCTAAACTCACTGGTGACTTAGAAACAGAGAGGATGCAAAAAAGGAAAAACAAACAGAAAATCTAACTAAATCTAGACCATCTCAGCTCTATGGAAATGAGACTGTTTTTGAAATGCCTCCAGTCTCTCATGCACAGGGTAAATTATTTATTGAATCATATCCACTTAAGATTAGTTTATTTGTCAAGACCCAGCACAATAAATTCTTAGCAGTTCTAGATTAACTGTCCATATGTTGTAATGTTGTACTGTTTGGTATCAGCTGATATTTATTTGTTCAGGAGCCTACCAATACTTTTTAGGGCTGTTAATAACACCTAATTAACTTTACCTCCATACATTATTTATGCAGTCTAGGGGAAAAAATGTAGGACCTCCAAAAGACTATTCATAGCAAGAACTTCGTTTAGCATTTTGGATTGCCTACTGGAATGTCCTCTCTTTATTAGTCATATGGTAAACTGAGGGAAACTATTTTTCTAATTTAAACATTTGAGTTAGTTGCCAAATGGCAAGAAATATAAATATCCCCATTTTTCTTCTTTTAAATACTTCCCTCAGGATCTCATTTGATCTTGGGGGTGATGTACTATTTTAAAAGTAGCAGGATTAAGCCTTTAGCAAAAAAAGCAAGCAAAATTACAGAAAGAATATGAGAAGGAATAAAAAATGGAGCTGGAAAATAATTTAGCCATTTTTTTATGTTTGCATTTCAAGCACTTATTTATATCTAATTAAATCAGAACATTTGGTTGTATTTTCTATCAAGACATTGATTTTTTTCACCTGCCCTCTCTGAAATGATCAATTTGAAACAAATTTTTTAGACTGTAACAAAAAATGTGTATTTCATCCTGAAATCATCTTCAATTTAAAATAGAAGTCAGTGAGGGTAGCTGCAGTATAAAACAATCCACTTTAAAGATAGCAATTTGTGCCTTTTTAATTCACCTGGTTGAAAAATTTAGAAATGTTTGAACTTACTTGGTTCTTGTCATTTCTGAGATTCAGAAATAACTAAGCCTCACCTCAGGTCTCTTCCAGTCCATTTCTTCATTATTTCTTGTAGCTTTTCCAGTTTCTGATTTTCTACCTAGAATTGTATTTTCATTAATAGATATGACATAAAGTGAAGGTTTAAATAAAGTAAGTGTAGATAGCAAGCACAAATTTTTAACAACAAGGGTAACTGACCATTCAAACAAGCTCAAATAAACTGTGGAGTATTCATCTTTATTTTCAAAGCAATGTTAGAAGATGTGTGTTACGAGAATAGTAACAATTAAAAAAAAAAAAAAAACAGAATTAGGTTGCCCAACCTCAGTTAGAGTGTTTGATACTTCTAACACAGAGATATCAGGGTAAACATAGAAGCTTATGCTAAAATAATCCATATGCATAGAAGCCTATCTAAGATGATCAATATGTCTTGTCCATCTCTACAGATAACTTGATATTTTAAGGTCATCAGAGCAAATGCCTCAGTCATACTGAACTGCTGAAGATTACAGTTTGCAATGCAAGATCCAGCATTGCCTTCTACATTAGCAAAACACATATATTATTTAAATGTAAGTATATTTATATGTTAAGTGTTATCCACACTACTGTTCCGTAGCTTTAACCTCATGTTTGCAAATCATGACTGGCAGAGTTCATAATCCTAAAATCACCAAGAACCATGAAGCCTTGCAGTAGACTAACAGGGCAAGACATTGGCATAGAAAATACTGCAGCATTGTTCCACAAATAATAAACCATGCAAAAGAATTTAAAAGTTAAACTATATATTTTTGAGCTTTTCTAGGGCTTAGATAAAAAGTGAGCCAGCAGAGCAGAATCTTAGCTGGCATGAAGCCAGATGGTGCCCCAATTTCCTTAAGGAGACATCAGTGTCTAGTTTGTTGTATCTATTCTCAAAAGAATAAAAAGAGGACAAATATTAAACCCTATTAAAGTAACCCAAATGGACCCCGTAAGTGATAAAGTGGTTGATGAAACAGCATAGTGTTCCTTCCATATGCTAATTTGCAGCATAAACGTCTGTTCACTCCCCTCTTTTCTAACCAGGACTAGTATTCTTTGTGACTGAAGAGAGTGCACAGAGCAGAAGAGTAGTCCTGGAAACAGCAATTTAATCGCCGACTCAACTACAATTTAGCTAAACAAATGCAGTCTTCAAATTCAGTTATCAATGGGAGGAAAAAATGTGGTTTTTTGAACAATGAACAATTATTGAAAGGTCTAGAAAAAATCAGGTATATTCTTACCATGGAAATGCCCCCTTACTTCCTTTAAGTGCTTCTCACTCATCTCTACAGAGAAGATGCTTACATTGGACTAGAGATTGATGAAATCTCTTTCATGAGAGATATTTTAATTACTTTATATAACATATTTATATTTTCAAATATTAGCCAGTTTCATATAACTAAACTTTTCATAAAACATTCATTGCATTTATATTTATAATGGAGATCAAGAGAAAGTAGGAAGCGGAAAGAAACACGAGAGGTCCATGGAAAGGGAAAAATTTGGCATCAGTCTGATACAAGTAAATGTAAGAAGAATAAAGGTTATTTTAGACGTCTGATATCTGGCCCAGTAATGTGTAAAATCAGGAGAGCAAAGCTGCTTTTAGAAGGGCGTACGGTTGTTTCTTTAGACATGAATAGCTCCGTGTGCAAAACAGTGGTTAACAGGGCGTATAATTTAAAAATCCAGCTTCCACAACAGATGGCTTTATTTACCATGTTTAGAAACTTTACATGGGGGAATCTTCCACTGGAAGCACAGTTGTGTGTGCTGCAAAATAATCAGATCTGGGTCAAAAATCAGACTGCCCTAACACTTGGTGCCAATGTTCATGTAAGATTGTCACAATCTGTCCAAAACAGAAAATGATCCAAATAATTAGTCGTATTTAGTGTGTGATGTTTTCCCTCCTAAAATAATGGTGCCTATGTCTCAAGTGGAACATCTGTAAGGGAACAGGTTTCCAGTGTTGCTTTTTTCCCCTTGGTACAGTGTGTGCAGTGTGTCTTTTGTAACACCCTTTCTTGCCATAATGACCTATAACCATTCAATCTGTCAGCCTTATGATAAACTCTGGGAAATACAAAGCTGTGTAAAAATCATGGTGTGCTGAAGAGTGAAGAGTGGCTTCTGAATGGAAACACTGAAGAGCAGCTCTAGGAGACACTAGAAAGAAACACTGTATTACAGCACAGTAAAACACTACTTGATCCCCTTTAAATTTCTTAAATTTAAAGTTTATGGATCCTGAGGGTTTGTTTTTCTCAAATTTGCTTAATATTGAAATTAAGGTCATTGACCAGTTCCAGAGTGTGATTTGCTATTAATAGTAGTAGGACCAAATATCCATAGTGGTTCAGTCATAAACTTGTCCTAAACTGTATTTTCCTGTTGTGTGCTTCAGAGGAACACATTAGTACAACAAAACTGCACGGGTCTTACTTCTCAGGCAGATCTTCAAACTGTGGAGCCAGAACAGAAAAACAACAGAACTGGTAGATAAAAGCACAGACAGAATTGGGATGTTCTTCCACATTACTAGTTTCTAAACTAGCAAACAGTCATTAACCCAGAACTGTTACTAAATTTAAGTAGGAATGAACCAAACAAGAGTTTTATCAGTTCACTAACATAACAAATTGTTTAAGGAAAGTAAAAAGAAGATAAAATAAGTGATACTGGCACTCATCTAAAAACTCATTGTTAGTGTACAAGAAACTGAAAAAAAAGGCTGCTCAATGGTGTTGCCTGTTTTAAGCTAGAAAAATTGCTTGGTTTATATAGGCATTCACAGAACAGCATAATTAGGATCTTGGAGGTCTTCAGAAAAAGAAATGAGGACAACTTTAAATGCTTTTTTTAAGAGTAAGTGTATGTTGCAAGGGCTGGCAGGCTGATTAATGTTACTTTGGGGTTTGTGGCTTGATTAGCTGTAAATTTATGTTGCTGCGACAACACTGAGGGCCAGGGTTTTTATTATAATTTGTTTCAAATTGTGGCATTAATTTCTGTGTTTGATTCTTTCATTTTTCTCATACCAAAAGTTTGTTGACTCGCTGATTTTTACACCGTTGACTGTTCAAGCTGTGTCTGACTCCACTGAACAAGTCTGATATCTTGGCTCTGTTAAACCAAGAGGCAAACTGACTTTTCAGTGAGAGAAGGATTTCATGTGTTCACAGCAGATGTTGTAAGTTGCCTCGAGGGCAGTCTCACAAAAAAAACCAGGAGAATATTACAAAGTCTACTGTTTCTAACATGCATATCAATAGGCTGGAAGCTTATCCGGGTTTGAATGTGCTGTGGAGGTATTTTGCAACATATCAATGTCAAAAGTTGCTAGTTCAACACTTTCCACAATGATTTCCAGAGAAAGAGATCTAGAAGCCAGGAAAATATATGGGTTAAGTGCAACTTGTGTGTCCTTTGACATCAGCCAACTCCTTTGAAGTGTTTATTTAGAGAAGCCGTCTCTTTACTCCATACTTCAAGCATAACTTCTTGTTAATAGGCAGCTAAAACACTCTGATGGTGATAGAATTTTGAGATAAGATATTTGATAACAGTTCTAAAACAGAATAGTCCTTTTCTTCTTTAATTTTGGGTAACCATGTATAGCCTAGATTTATTTTTAGGAAGACTTGGGGGCCATCAACAAAAAATAATTTTCTTATGTGGAAATTTTTTTTTTAAAAAGCGGGTCTGTTTCTAGAAGGGCAGACAGCCCAATTAATGGATATTATGGCAAAAATACTTTGTATTTGCCTCCATCAAAATGATGGATGAAATTGGGAAGGAAGGGAAAGAAAAGAAAGAAGGGGACACTATTTTGTCATGTCTCTAACAATACCATGCTTTTTGAATTTGAAATTTTTCCTGACAGCAATATTGTCTCTTCAAGGATGTGAAGTTACTTAAATTGTTCCTGGATGTGGTTTTTCTATTAATACTGCTTGCAAGCGGATTTCCTACTGAGTTTGATTCTGTGTCTTTCGTCAGCCACATCTGCCAGCTGTGTGAAAGCATATGTGCAAGATTAGTGACATTGAGGAAAGGCGATAAACTGACACCACATTAATTCTCCATGGCCAAGCTCTAGGTATGGTGTACAGTGGAGCAGTGACCCTTCTCCTGTCAGTGATCTCTCTGAAGGGCGAGCTGCTAGGCAGCGAGAGCTTAGCACTGCACCTGTAAAGTCTGAAAAACCTCTGCACATCTGGGTTGGCAATAATAAACTAAGGCACAAGGACGGCACAGATGAGTTGAAATTTCTGATTTATGGGCTGTGGTAGGAGTTAAAGCACCAGCAAGTAAAACGCGAATTTAGTTTGTTGAAAAAATTAATCGATGTGACTGTGAAAGTAGTCACAGAAAGGAACGTATTCTGACCCTCGTGAAGCCCATTGTTTTTGGTCAGAGAATTAATCAACACCACCTACCAGGCCTTCCAGAAAGTTACTAGATACTGAACATTGCAACAGTGATATAAAATTTATACTAGATCCTAGGAAAAGCAAGAGAGATTGTTTTCATGAGTTCTGTATCAAAAGCAAAAGCCTGCTCTTGATTTCCTGGGTCTTTTTTTGATAATTATTAACAATTAATAAATAAGAGGTTCGGTATTATCTCATTAATAGTTTTTTCAAAAGTACATTGGCTTGTGCCATGTATACATGGACATAAAAATTCAGAAGATATTTTGGTGACTTAAAATCATTAAGCTAACATCTGAAAAAGTTCTATGGGAGGTGTTTGATGGTTTGAAATGTGCTGATAGTGATGGGTAACTACTTCAGGTACTGGGCCTTCTAGAGCGAATTATCAGTCTCTCAGAGAAGTCACGGTTAGCAGAAGGTGAGCGTGGAAAGTCAAGTCCCCACGGACGAGTTCAGCCCTCCTTCTCAGTGGAATTACAGCCGCCCGTGGGGGAGCAGGAAGTCCTGTCCTACCTGCTGGGACTTTGGAGAACAGCATGTTGCCTTTCTGTGACCTGGCACTGATCTGGTAGACATCAAAAAGGGCAGATATTTTTGGGTTGATATGGTTCATCCTACCAGCAACAAACACCTAAGGCAAAAAAACCTGAGTTGGCTGTGTGTTGAACGGATGTGACACCGAACATATCTGCCTGTAATTAGGAAGGTATATACACCGACAGTTGGGTTTTTTTTAGTTTAACACATCATTAACAAGACACAAGCTTTGATTTGAAAGAAAAAGCGAGAAGACAAACTTAAACATTAAAATTGGTTTCAATCATTTAAGTTACATAGTTCTCACTCCAGAAGCTTTGATCATGTATAATCCTGTTGAAAGGCTGAATTGTAATCAGCCTCACATACATTATGTTGCAATGCTGTGGCACTAGTGCATGACAGAATTTTATTTTCCATTAGTTCATTCTTTGCTGGAAATATAAACACTCTATATGCTTAATAGTCCAAAAAATGAATGTTATTGCTTTTTTAAATTGCCTGTTAATGAGAATTTTGCTTGCTATTAAAAAATCTGAGTGCCTTAGGACCATCTTTCGAATGCTGACATACCTATTTTCAACACCAACAGTGTTGAACAATCAAAACAAAATCATCTCAGACACTGCTTTTAGTAAAAGCAACCATGTTTTTTAACTGATCAAAATGGATGTTTACAGCATCTGTGGAACCAGGACTGATTTTGAAATGGCTTTTCACTGAACTATGAACAATTTCCTATCTAGTCCAGTGCAGCAGTGATGGCTGTGCAAACACATTTGTGGAACAAAGACAGTTATTTTCTAAGGAAAAAGCCCACTGTTCTAAAAAGACTGTTTTTAAGTAGAGAAAAAAAAAGATGGTAGGAAAGGTTGCATTGACCTGAGTCATAGAATCCATGCAAATACTCAAGAAAGAGTGAAAGGTCCAAATAGCACTTTGCTTTCTCTTCTGAGCTTGAGCAGGGTCTGATTTTCTGTAGCACCCACAGACCTCAGTTAAAATTAAAGACAGCTGTCCTTTCTAAAAATCAGGACCGCACATCGTAACTCTTATCACAGACCCGTTGAAACAGCACGCTTGCATTGCCTAACAGCCCATATTGATAGGAGAGAGACCGTCAGTGGAAGCAAAACGAAGTGAACAATTGGAAAACTTCCAGCAGATTGTATGCCCTGTTAGTGTTGAAACAAAGAGCTTCACTCAACAGTCAGAATTGAGTATAACTGTTAAGCAGGGATTATTTATTTGCAGCGCTGGGCAGCACTGGGGATCGCTCCATCACAAGTGCCACATCTGCGCTTGGCAATAGCAAGGGCGTCTTGGAAAAGCAGAAGGTCTCTCCTCCTTGTCCTCCCACGCCAGGTCACCTCCACGCAGTCGCAGTGGAGGAGTTCGGGATGCCATTGGGACATGAGGACACCCAGCTGGCTGCCACCAGAGCTGCCCCTCGTGTGTAGAGTTCTGCTGTGGAGAGGCTGGGGCGAGGATCTGCATTACACGGTATCGGTCTGAGGCGTTCACCATGTTGAAAAAAAACAAGAACTTGTTCACAAGAGCAGAAGTCAAAGCATTTGAATAGAGTGGACATGTTCTTGCTACTAGCATTGTCCAGGGAACCCCACCAAGAAATACCAGCAGGTTAGAGTAAATGCCATGTCGTTTTGCCCACAGTTTAATTGCACGGAGCGTGAGCCAGAAGTTCTCTTCATTTGGCACTAGATGTAGCATTTCATCAGTAACTCTAAGAAAAAAGTTGAAGTACAGAAGTTCCTAGTAACAGGTACATGTCCGTTTTATGCTATGCTGGGTCAATAGCTTACAATTTGTCATTCAAATCAACTAAGCTCCATATACATCTTGTATCCAGGCTTCTCAGATGCCAGTCATCTCCAAGATCAAGACGATCAGAAACAGTTTGCACAGATGGTCTTGCAAACACCAGATCAATCTCAACACCATCAAACTCAAACTTGACAACTGGTACATACGCATCTTCAACTGCCTTTAGTGTGTACTCTAAGCCAGTAAGATCCAAATGTAAATATTTTGCCACCAACATTAGCTACTGCTGTAGGGGGAAGATTCTTGCTCTCACCAAGTTCTGAAATCCATTCGTTGACTAAGTTATTCAGTTTACCAAGAACAACCAGCCTGTGATTCAGCTCTTCCCCATCTTTCAATACCCCAGATGGCTTCATTGCTTCAACTAGCTTCTGAGTATGGATGCAGTCTCATCTGTCCTATAGCTAGAGAGCTATAGACAGCCGTGGGTATTTTTGTAATTATTATGCTCTAATTCTATGTTAAGATGGAAAAATAGAAGTAGGAAGAGAAATTAAATTTAGAAAAAAGGAGTTTAGCTCCGCTCAGTTGTAAGTAAAAATATATTCACGTCACAAAACCTTTGATGGCAGCAGGTGTAGTACCTGATAGAAAGGTGTCTGTGCTGGACAACTTGGAAGGGAAGTCATGGGCCGTGTGGGTCTGATCAATGATTTGAGATGACATACTTCCAAAGTGATTACTTCTGTTTCTAGTTGAAGCATCTCAACAGGCAGGTATCTAATACTGGTTTGGCCCATGCAGTATTACATTTTGTCTCCAGTGCTGTCAATCTGACATGCATCATAACTAGTTAATTGTGATGAGGGAGGCGGGGGGAGAGTGAGAGATAAAAAAAATCTCATGCATTTATCACTTGATAATGCATTTTAGTTCTATGGCAGCATATTGGGATACTTTTTTTTCCAACCATTCGCATTTATTTTGTAACAAGTCTTTCTTTTCTTAAATCAATACTGGGAAAAAGAAAGAAATTAAACATTTTTTTAAACTCACTTATCTTCATTGAAAAAAGGCACTCATTTTGAGAAAAAAAATAATTCTGCAGGCAAATGTATCATCTACTTTCCTTCTATGAAAACCTGCTGAAGGTATTGTACATAGCTAACCAGAGTGCTTACAAGAAAGGAGTATTTTTTAAAATAATTTGTTTACTCCTGTTCCCATGATTCTGGCTTGGTTGTTTGTCTGAAAGAAGAAGCTAAGAAAAGAAAAGTGATATTAAAGAAAACACCATTTTCATTATTATTATTATTATTTATACTGAAAACAGAAAATAAATTTAAAATAATGCAGCATAAAACTATGTTGCTGTTTTAAAAAAAGTTCACTGAAGCTGCATTTGTAATAATACATCCTGGGTTTTTGCACAGCCAGTGAAGTTCTATATGAACCATCTAATAATGTACATATTGGAGATGTCCAGGTATAATTTAGAAAACCATATATTCCCAGCACACCACTGAGAATAGGGTAAAGAAATACTTTCTTTCATGGTTTAATGTCCAGCATTTCTGCTTGTATGAACTGTGCACTGCTGCATTATGTATAAAAATATACTTTTTCTCTACAAGCAATCACAGCAGAACACATACAGGGTGCAAATCTTAACTGTACATAAATAGTCCCAGAAAGGCTTGCTACTGCAGCTGTATTTTCTGATATTCAAAAATACATTCTCATGCTCTTTTGTTAGATCTCTAATTTCATCATGCACCTAAAAAATATGTGACAAGGAACAAAGCCAGCTCCTAATGCATTAGGAAACCCATACATGAACATGGAATTAATGGCTCAGCAAGTCACTAGAAAGGTGTCCAGTTACTAACACTCCATGTGTCATACCAGTATTTGGTACCAAGCCATGTGTATCAGGCATGAATTGTAACTTCAGAATAACCTTCTTTACTACACCACTTAATATTTTGACCTCGGTACCACAAGGTTAGTTCAAAAACTGAATCAAAAATTAAAACAGTTCAATCCAAAACAAATATATTTGATCCATTTTCCTTGCTTAAGCAAAAAGGTCATTTGCACACAAAATATTTTGGTTGATCTGGAACAAAACAGACTGCTCTCAAAGTGTAAGATTAGATTTCACAAAATAGCAGGAGGAGAAACCACTACCACCTCTTTCATCATTTGATAGCTCACACTATAAATCTTCAGTCTCATCTCCTACAAGATGTGAAACTACTTGTCTAAATTTCCAGGCATTGTAGCTAAAAGGCACTCTGGGATGAGGATGATGAAGGAACTAGGCGGAAGAAGGGCTCTTAAGCTCTTCTGTAGTAATTGATGAACTTGCTGTGAAGAGTTCAGTGCATTTGCCAGGACGAGCGGAGCAGATGCTGGCTGGGCTCAGCTGCCAGCTGAGTGAACAGGTTACTGTCCCTGATAGCTGTAACCCTTTGCACGCTGCCAGTGCACACAAGTGGCCCAGTGCCACTGCAAGATGGGGACTCCCCAGGCCCCCGTTCTGAACCCCTGCCTGGTACATAGCACCCCCCAAAATGCAGAAAGGGCAAAACAATGTCCTGTCAGACATGGGGTGCCTATAGCTTATGACCCTAAGAGGTGTGCTTGAGCTCTGCTGTGAATCAAGCCAAGAATTACTTTCTTTCAGTGGAAAACTGTTGTTTTGTACATTGTACTATCATGACCACAAATTGATGTATGATATAAACTGCAGACATCAAGTAGGGAAGATAAGCCCTGTATGAAAAGAGTTTACAATTACTTTGCTCGTCTGCTATACTGGTGTCTGGAATAAAGATGAAGTACCAAATATAAAAGACTTAGAGTCTGAAAGAATGAGGAGGAATATGTCTCCCTGGTAGCTGGCGCCCTGTTTCTAAGGGTAAGGAAATGGAAAACTGTCTGCTGAATTCTGTTGTTTTAACCTGGTTGTCTAATAGCATCCTGTAGCACTGTAAAGTGGTACAGATGTTAATAAACTGGAACCCCAGATTAGCAATATGTGCAGTATGAGGAGAGGCTATACAAATTGAAACTATGATGTCTTAAAATGATCTGAGGAGGAAGGCAGTGGTGTAATTATAATACTTACATTTTTTAATAGAATAAATGAGGTCAATTCAAGTTGCTATGTTCACAGCAAAAAAAAAAAAAAAGAAACATTCAATTGTTAATTAAATGAAAAACAAATTCAGAGCAGATATTTCTAAGTACTTTTTCATGTACAGAGTTATGGTGAAATAGTAGCCTTACCACAGAAAAAAATTAGTAGCTCATTCAAGAAAGAACTAAAAAGAAAACACACAAATAATAGACTATAGAAGGAACCTGGATGTATTTTTTCAGATGCTTGAATTACAGCCATTTAAAAAATGCTTTTCCAGATCTCGCTCTGCCCTCGTTTCCATAAATCAATGACAAATATTCTGGCAGAAATAAGGCTATATTGCACACTTGCCTCAGAAAACATAGGTAAAACATGTCTCCTCAGCCACACAAATCCAGGCTCTCTGTATACCGGCTCTAATACAAGCCTGTGAAAGCAGATGTTTTTTTCAAGCATTCCTGTTTATTTTACATGAATTTGTATAATGCCATTAATGTCCACTTATATAGGTTTAGAAGCCTAGATATAGTCTTCTGCAGGAGCGATGGCAGTTTCCATGAGAACAGTGTAATTTTCAGTACAGAAGAAAGAACAAATCAGTGCTTTAATAACAGAGTAGATATTGAGATTAAACGCAGCGGGTTAGCAAAACCTGCTTGGATTTCAAAAGGACAGTGCAAGAACTGAGATTTTAAGAGTAGAGTGGACTTTCTCCGACTTCCTTACTGTCCCTGAGTCAAGCATCAGAAAACATTCCCTTTGGCTCACATACCCTACTTTTGTACATTAACTACCCAACAGAAACACTAAACATATTCAGCAAATACTGAACATCAAGCACTGTTTAACAACTGTTCTTCAGCTTTACCTAACACTAGGTCAGCCTCGACCATGCAATTAGGCCATGTAAGAAAGGAAGCGATGCCAATGGCATCTGCTTTACATAACTCACTTCAGATCTTTCCCAAGGTCAAGAACTTTTGTCAGTCATACTTCACAGAAGGGACAGTGCTTCTTCTTCCAAGAGTTTGGGTCCTATAGTCCAGACAGGTAATTAATACTTTAGATACTTTAGAATTGCTTCTGTCATTGTCAGCCTTCTATATCATACCCAACCCTGCTGAAATACAGAGAATTTTCAAAGGACAGCTAACTCCCTAGAGTCCTTCTCTGAAAAGGAGCCCTCTTTCCCAAGATTAGTGATGATATTCTGACATGCAGGATACTTGGCATACACATAGTGCGTATATTAGTATCAATGCCAAAAGAAAAATTCAAACTATTCATTTGAAAATTAAGTTCTTAAACTTTCCAATTTTCCCTCAGCAATACAAGCCAAAATGTTCTGTTGCCGGAAGGAGATCAAGAGCAGAATTGTGATTTCTTTATTTTATTCCTCTAAACAATTACTATCTGACAAGTTTTAAAAGTCATTTTAAACAGAACCTGAATACCCAAAGGCACAGCTGTATTACTGTGCCAGAGAGCTCTGCTCAGGCCGTGCCCTTGTATACAACTAACTAGACTGTTTTGGCAGCTCTCATGTCAGCAAAAAGTGAGTATTTCTTCAGTATATGATTGATACCAGGTTCAAAAAGTTTCACCATAGCATGACTGCTGTGGAGTCTCCATCTTTGGAGATACTCAAAAGCTATCTGGACATGGTCCTGGGCAGCCAGCTCTAGGTGGCCCTGCTTGAGCAGGGGGGTTGGACAAGATGACCTCCAGAGGTCCCTCCCAGCCTCAATCGTTCTGTGATCTGGTAAAGGCCCACAGTATAATTATTAAAGACTTAATAAGCTCTAGTAGGCTACATGAAGTACTTTCTACTGGAATTTTCCTCTACAGGTTGTATGTTTCTTCATTTATCAGGCCTTAACCTGTGTCTGTCTTCTCCATTTGAATCTCCATTATTACATCTGGGCTGTCTGCAAGGCACATTTGGGTTGTATGAATGAAACTATTCAGCAGATAGAGACCATTTCAAATTTAAGGTTCCCCATATGGAGCTTGGTACCTTGACTCCTTGAGTGCTGATTTTTAAAGATTTTAAAGTAATTAGTCTGATGGATATTATTCTGCAAGTTTCTTTGTGATAATTTTTCTGTGTGTGTTTTCCCCTTTATTTACTATATTTTATTGAAAGTTGCTAAGAACAGCAGGAAGCCAAAAAAGTATAAAGGTCCAGTGGTACTTTCACATGCAATTACATGTAGGAGCTGATTATCTGACCCTTAAATTAAATCTTTTTCTAGCTCTCCAGAAGAATCAAAAAAACTCCGCTTTGCCTACCAAAGCAACTTGGTGAACAAGGATTTCCAAAACAATTAAGATTTGATAAAAAATAATCTAAATTAATATAACCATCAACTATGCAAAGTCTGTATCCTGATTCTCTATATGAATACCTGCTAATTAAAGATGAAACGTTTATAACATGGCTTTGAAGTAGGCATCAGAAACATAGTTTGCTTTCTCAGCAATCCCTCAAGAACACATAATGTCCACATTTGCTGTTGTACCTGTCAAATGTGCCGTACGTATGAGCCCCTCACTTTTGATTGACTTCATCGTGATGCATTGCAGGAATGCAATGCAGTGTGCCCTTTCTGATATGGTATGGCAGAGCCACCATCAGTTCAACACATCTCGAACAAGTAGCTTTTGAAAAGAGGAAAGCGGACATGCGGGCCAAAGGAAAGCCACACACTAGCTGTGATTCTTTCCAGGGTCAAAAATGTTTCTGTTCAGATGAAAACTGAAACACTGGCACTGTTTTCTTGCCCTGAAGTAACTGATTGTATCTAAACCACATTACACAGTCCTACAGGAATTGGAAGGGTGAAAGCAGGAGGCAACTTCAAGAAAAAAAAAAAAAAAAGGATTTAGAATTTTTAGGGGAGAGTTTATCACTTTGTTCTACACCATTAATTATACATATCATGCATTTGATCTGACAGTTTTACAGTTCTTTGTATCTTTAGTGAATCCTTTCCCTGGGAGGGAGGAAAGAGAAAATTAAAAATTTGCCAGGGTTAAAACTCAGGAGGAGAACTCCCTTGTCAGGATAATTATTTTTTTAATGTCTATACAGTTGCTGATCACAATTTGCAAAGCAAAAATTTGTGTCTAAAACTAGGATCCTAACCTCACACTTCAGAAACTTAAATAAGAAGCTTGGTGTAATGCCGGGCAGCTAATAATCCCAGAAACGCCAGAGAACTGCTGAATGCCATGCAGTTTGAAAAATCAAGCCAGCAAACTGCATATTACATTTTCAGGTTTTCATGAAGATAGAGTTGTTGAAAAGTCTCTGATTAATTGGAGAATAGAGCTGTGGTTATCTTACAAGAGGAAAAGAAAAATGTATAATTTAGATTTAGGTGCTAAAATTGAGATCTAGGAAAACTTTCTTCCCACCTAACTCTCAATCTAAGTTTTGAAACTTCACCTGTAAAATGGTAACAACAGCTTTTCCTACCTTTTCTGCTAAACTCAGGTCTCCAAAGACCCCATTCCCTTACTATGTTTCTGAATTTTATATGCCCAGATGCAGCTTCAGTAGGTACCAGAATAATACAACACCATACTAGGGAACATAGACTGGTGCTAAATGCCTACTTCTTTTCAAACCTCATTACTAGAAGAAGAATCCATCTTAGTTCATCATCTCCTTAGCCCTCCCTCTCCCCTGCTCTGCAGTCTGTTGGCTTCTCAGCCCTCGGAGCCTGACGTGTAGGTTTCCCCAGGCAGTACATTATACTGCCTTCTTCCACCTACACAGTAAGTGAAATAATGTGGCTCCATGGTTTTGGTGGAAGCGTGGCTATGAGCTTTGGTTCCTTTGTTTGTTTTAGGACCTTAAAACTGAGGAGAATTTAACATAAGGACCTGGCTGAGCACCTTCCTAGTGCATCACAGAAAGGTCCTGTCTCAGCGAGCTTTGAGCTTATTGATTTATGGGAGAGATTTTGGGCTTCTTAACTCACCTCCCAGACATATGGTCTATTAATAGGAAGCTTGACGATCAGCAGGCTCCTGCCCTATACTTTGATTTAAGTATATGTCCCTCGTCCGTGCTCCACCTGTACTGAAGAACAGCGCGGGAGCTGCCGAGCACCGCTGCCAAACTCCTGGTTTGTGGAGCACACGAGTTAGCACAGGCAGCAGTCACTCCTAATAAGAATTTGCACTTCTTCCGTGCACCTTGAAGCCTCGTTTTTGAAGCATCTAGCATCAACCTTCTGTAGTTGACCCTTGCTGTATTTAACAAGTACCTTTTGTTTCAGCAGTTTCTCTGCTAATCTCACGCTTGTGTGAAATTGTTGTTGACGAGGTGAGACCCTTTGTGGCGCTGACTGCTGCAGAGGACCTGTAGCTTAAATGAAAATGACAGCGCTTCAGCAAGGCCTAACGTAAATTCTTTGACAGAATATAGATTCACAGGGAGAAGTAATCCATGCTGCTGTCATAAAACGTTGCTTTTTTCAAATGTCAGTACCATATGGCACCACCGTGAATAGAGCAATTGCTAGCACCATCTACCGGTAAACGCGCTGAAGTGAAAAACCAGAGGGGTTTTTATTTCCATAGAGTGGATCTCAAAGGAGAAAAAAAAAAAAAAAAAAGTATATGATCACCTTTCAGATGTGCACTAGTCCGTGCCACACTAAAGACAACTCTCCAGTCGCATTGGTAGGGAAGGAGCCTGCAGAATGAACCTGATGTTTGTAAAGCCTATTTGTTTCCTCCAGCCCACGGATGATACTTTACTTTTCAGTTCTGCCTCGCAGTAAGAGAAAGCATGGCTGTTCTGCTCTCCTCACCTCTTTTCCTCTTACTGGGAAATCTGCATTAGGATGTGGTGCAACAGGAGAATAGCAAGAGCATCACATCTGAGTGCTAGAAATACCGAGTCCTGACAGAGGACTTGGCTATCTGAGAGGCATTCAGGATAGATGTAGCTGTGTCAACATTACAAAGGAACTGGGAATTATAAAAGAATTTTTTTTTTTAAAAAGGCTGTGCTGTAGTACTATGATTCACTGTAAGTCTGATCCAAATATTATCAAATAGGAACACCTTATTTTACTCTGTTGGGAATTAAAGCAAGCGCTCGGCAAAGTGTATTGACAGGGATGTTTGATACTTCATAAAAAAATTTCTGATTTAACTGTAAAACTGTCTTCCCTCAGAGGGATGGTGGTGTAGTTGACTTAGATATATTAAGCACAGCCTCCTGGGTTTTTTGAGCTTGGACATTATTTGAGTCAAAAGGAACATGCAGATAAATAGCATCTTCATTTAAGAAATCACAGTGTATTCCCCCATTTTTCATTGATACTGATTGAAAGATAATTCTGGGTCTTGGATTAGGTTCTAACATCAGAAGAATAGATTAACACTGTCATATTCAATCAATTTTGGTTGTGTTCTCTGCATAAATCAAGTCCAGAAGAGGTCTTAGCTAAGACATTTAATTCTGATCCTTTCACCTGACAGTAAAAACAGAGCCAGATCGAGATGATTTTATGCTCATTTATAGATTATCACAGGGGATCATAAAGAAATCCACCAACACCTATGTCAGAATCAGGATGAAATATTCAGACTCACAATGAGGCAAATCAGGAAATGCAGAAGTCCCAAGGCCCTTGCCCCACATTTCTTCCTAAACAGTGCAAGGGTCATATCCACTCTAACGTACAGGACAAATGACAGCCTGAATCTGGTCTTCTGCCTAAACGTGAAGATGTCTGAAAACCAGTGACTCTCCTGAAGACACTATCTTGTTTGAGGCAGTGGTCAGCAACTTTCAAGCTTCCAAACAATGATGCTGATTCATTACCACTTAAATCTTCACAATTTCCTGCCATCCTTTACCGGATAGAGGGCAGAAACTACAGCTAAATGCCAAAAAGCAAGAACTGGTACAAACATGATGTAACACAGTAAAGTCCTGAGCCAAGATCTGTTGAACCAGCCAAATTGCATCCCAGTGAACTATTTGAAACCATAAAACCATCAGTTCTGAGAAGCTGTACTCTACATCAGTGCCCAACACCAAATACTGCCAAGAAGTCTTACTGTATTTCACTTTAAGTAACCCAGACATTCAGGAAGCTTCCTCAGACAGCATGGACCCCCTCTTAGTATTTCCATCAGCTGAGAGCCCAGCTGTGCTCCCACAATTCATTGCTTTCACTACTTAAGAGATTATGATACTTTGAAGAAATTTTAACCAAAAAGTGGTGATCCAGTCCATGGTTCTGTACAGTCTCAAGAAACAGCCCCTTGAATCCTCCTTGTGCTTCATTCAGGGGAGAATTCTCCTTTTCTTCCCTCAGGTGATATGATGTCTGTTGAAGAAACTCACCTTTCAGATGACAGTTGTAACAGCTGTTGGTTCAGGACTTGTGATAAAACGACCACTCAGATGTGGGATCATCAAAATTCCCATTGTTTGTTTTACATGCGAAGCATGTATCTGGGTCATTGTCCTAAAACATATATGGACTCCTAACTGCTGAGATCCAAATGTCAACAAGATCCAGGCTTACGTTTGGAGAGTTCACCAGTAAAATAAACTGCTACAGAGCTTGTGTTGTGAAGTGCATCCACTGCCTATGCCTTGCTCCCCGTTGTTCCACCAGCCCCTCTTCATTTGCCGATGGCTCTTGAACCTAGTCCTAACAGCTCTGTAACCAGTTTGTGTTTGGTCAGTGCTTCCACACACATGCAAAACAACCTTGCTCCATATCTGCCCCGGGATTACTCCTTTTTCCCTTCACTGAATATTGACAGACCTCTCTTCCAGGCTGCCCTCCCCTGGCATTCACTGGGGGCACTGCCTTTGTTTTAGGCCACAGCCACAGGGCTTATAGAAGAATTTTCATTTAAAAGAAAATTGTTCAACTTTGATGAACACATACAACTGACCTGTTTCTTCCCATGCAAGAGGGCGAAAGACCATCTCATGACAGTTCTGACTGTTCTCAAGTCCTCCAGGAAGTATCTAAGAAACAAGAAAACAAAAGGAAGTAAAATGGTTTGTTTGACCCGCTCTCCACCAAAATAATGCAATTTCTCTTATGTTTTGTAATTTATTTATACCAGAATTAAGGTTAGAAACCAAAGTAAATAATTCTGGCTTTTTCTCCTTTTTTCACTTCCTTTTACAATACCACTGCAAACAGTATTATTTCTTGGCAACACGTTACTTTTGCTTCAATCTTTTTGGCTTTTTACATGATCAAGTATTCCAAGTCATGTTGTTTCTCTGCATGAAAAAGCCTACATAGCCCAAATTTTGTATCTGATTTCTTCACTTATCCTTAAAAGCTAATTGGTTTGTTGTTTTTCTCCAAGTCCTACCTTAGGTTTTATTAATCTGTGACTGCAGGAGGAAAGTTTTGTGGTAAAAGTATAGGCATGGTTATAGACTTGATACTGTCACAATTATGTGACTTCCCTTACGTCATATTTCTGGGCCTGATTCTGACCATGTAAATCCTGTAAGATGCTGCAGGTATGAGATGTCTCCATTTCCTTCTCATTATTTTATGAAGACAATCAGCACATCATGGATTTAAGCTCTGTTGGTACCAACAGCTCCCAGCTGGGTGAGAGAACAGAACCAAGCTCTTTGTACTTGTATCTTCTTTAATAAAGTAAAGAAAATTGGGAGGCATTGAAAGCATCTAAATGCTTATAAATACATCAAAATTCAGGTCTCAAAGTCTTCTTTTCTAAGGTGACTTGGTCATTAGATGCCTAGTTACTACACCGCATCAGTAGGACTTACAAACACCTGAGAATTTTATGCAATATCTGTTTCTTCTGTTGCAGCAGTGCAGTGATGTTTATAAATTGCTCCAAGAGACTTAGATGAAAGGACTTGTAAATGTAGAATACATAATTAACTCTCATTAATTCATTTCATAAACTACCTCAATGATCCCCTCCTGATATCCTTCTTAAATTGCTGCTGCATCTGGATCTGTTTCCACTTACAGTTAGGATTAGTGTTAGACAAAGTGCAAATTTGAATAACCTGGCTATGAAAGGAAAAGAACAGGCTGTTCACAGGATTTTTATTTGTGTTATTATGTATTTTTGTATATCCTGTAAACATTAATAAGCAAAGAAATGTTGACTGTCTGTCTAGCTTCTTTCTGATTAATGAATTTGCTCATTTAAAGCTATAATCCTTTTTCCTTCAAACTCTGTTGCCTGAAATATTCATTAATTTTCCAACTAAAAAAATTCTTCAATTAACTCTTCTGCATCTTTATTGTTTCTTCAAGTATCTAAAGAGTGCTGGGTATTTACCAGAGAAGCAACTCCCATTTCAGAAATAGGAAATTCATATTTATTTACTATGAAGTAGAAATAGGTCATCTTAAAATTAACTGATTAAGTAAAACCAACAAAAATAGTACCATAGGATTCAAGCATGATTGATCGGTTGCAGCTGCTTTAAAAACATGTTCTTCTTCAAAACATGTTTTTTTCTTCAAGGAAAAAAACCCAAAATCTTGAGGGTAAGATTATCCCTTATTTGAAAATAGTCATCGTCGACGTCGAAAATAGTTCACTGGGTGTAATCAGTTTTCTTCATCTCACTAATGAATAAGTCAAATTCATTTCAGGGAGTTTCTCATAACGTGACACACTCTAGAAAGTTATTAATGTTTTGTGCTGTGCATATGGTGTTCATTTTGAACTACCTATATGCTGTTCGCAGCACTTTAAATGATTACATAGTAGGTATGTGTTTATATATAGTATGTAATCATCTCAAATGCTAGGATTGCAATATGAATAGGTAATAAGAAATAAACTTTTTTTGATTACATAGGTCTGATTAATTGTTTGAAATTTGGTAAATAAAAAAAGACTTAGTTAAAAAAACCTGAAAATGGGCTGTTACTATTTAAGGTTAATATATATTTTATGGGTTTCATGTGCATATTATAGCACTTCTTTGGGTTTTTAAAATTTTTTTATTCAATTTACTTTATTACTTTATTCATTGATTTCCCATAATAATGTTTGTGCTTATATACTGGCTTTCAGCTGAGGCTCATAAAGTACTTTACAAACATTAATATATTTTTCTCACCACTTTTATTTACATTGCCCTTCTAATGAAACTATCATAGACTAGCTGTATATAAATTACAGTGAGGTAGCAACAGAAGACAGAACATGCACAGAAAAAATCACTGGAATGAAAGTCCAAAATGGTACATCCTAGGTAGCTGTTCCAACTTCTAGTCTGCTCTCCCCAAAGAGAAGTAGGATTGTGGACTGAGCCAACTATACAGCGATCATGCAGACATTAGTCTAACCTGTTCTTAAAACTTTCCAATTATGGAGATTGTCTGAGGAGAGCACAGAATCTGTTCTCACACTGAACTACCCGTACTGTTAGAAACATTTTCTTAAGGTCTAATCTAAATCAGTTGCTTCGAGTTTAGCTCATTACTTCATGTCTCATTCACTTGGACATAGAGAAAAATTATTCCCTATCTTTGCAGCAGCATCTTCTGAATTTGAAGGCAATTACAATGTAGCACCTTTACCTTCTTTTCTCTTCAGATGAAATAACACTAGTTTATTAAATCTTCACTAGCACAGTCTTTCTTGTTGCCTTACACTTACCTTTCTCCAGTCTGATCCTTCATGAAGCGTAGTGTTGAAAACGGACATAGGATTTCACCAGGGTGCCTTCGCTTACCCTGCAAGGCATGTTTCTTCTTATGCACCCAATGGGTGCTTGTATTTTGCACAATAGCTTGACAGTGTTTAAGTACCTCCACTAGTGATGCTCAATAAGATCCCAGATCTTCTCTTGCAGATCTGATACTCAGCTTATTCTGAACTGGCTCAGCTAGTTATTGTTGTACAAGTTCAGCACCTCATATTTGTCCTTATTCAACCTTTATCAGACCATTTCTCTATATTATCAAGTTATTTTGAATTTTTTCTTATTTTTACAAGCCTGAAGGTATTGGTTTTGACAGACTTTTGTTGTTTCACACTTTCTTGGGTTCTTTCTGTTTTGGTTTGGGTTGGGGTTTTTTTCCTTAGAAATTATTTGATTGTTTCTTCAGTATTTTTTTTCTGGGAAGGCTGACTGGTCTGTAATTGCCCTGGTCCTCTTTTTTTTTTTCCTTTATAAAGATAAGGATTGCTTTTGCCCTTTTCCAGGGTCTAGGACTTAATAAATCCTCCGCACTTTCTCAAAGATAACCTTTAACGACTCCATTTGATTCACCTCATTCTTAGCTTCCCCAGTGAAGAGAGACCGAGTCCAGCCAATTTCAAAAATCAAACCTTGTTTAGTTCTTTCTGATGATTTCTTCTCCTACTGTAGCCCCAAATCCTGCCTTTCTGCCACCAGTAACATGCAGCTGATCTTCCTACTGACAGTTGGACTCTGATCCGTAAAAAAAAGTGTGGTATGAAGTACAATAGCTTTCTCAGTGGTACCTATCAATAAAATTGCTATCTAAAACAGTAGACCAGCCCTCTCCATCATCATTGAAATTCTCTGTATTCTTTCCTGGTGCGTCTTATTTTGTACCCTAATGAAAAGGCTGACTACTGCAATAACCAGGATAAACTCCTGCAGAATCCCACTTGATACATCCTTCTACTTTTATCTTACATTGTACAATATATCATTATTAAACCACTCTTATCAGCGTAAAGGGCTATTTGTAAGACAAAAAAACCTTTGGACATCTTCATATTCTGTCCAGTTCTTGTATGAGATTGTTACAGAAATATAGATTTGACAGGAGTCTCACAATCAGTTTCCATAAAGGGTTCTTTAACCACAGGCACTCACCACTTTCATTCTGCTTGACATTTAATAGATTTCACCTACGTGGTTACAATATATATATGGTGGTGATATAACGCTTGACATCAGAAGAGTTCAAAGCACTTTCCACATAGAACTTTTTAATAAGGCAAAAGTAAGTAAAGTGACTTTCCTGAGGTCGCCCAGCAAGTTATCGGCTGAGCCAAGAATGCAGTCCAGACCTCCCGAATCCCAGGCTAGTGCTCCATCATTATGCCATCCAGCCTCCATATTATTAATGCTCAGCCTAAATATATTCCTGTAGCAATTGATTTAATGCCATTAGCTTCAGACAGCTAATCCAAAGCTCCTTTAGTTATCCAGCCTCCATGGATTTGCTGGAACAAAGAACTTCAGGACTGATCCAGAAAATAACATTATAACTTTTTCTGGAGGCCTGGCTACCTTTTATAGTTGAAAAGTTATTTCAAAGGGAAACAATAACCTAATTGTAAATCCACTGAAAATCAAATAGAAAGATTACATTTTACTGAATATGTTTGTGATCGAGCCCACGATGTTTTCCTACATTTCTTTTTCAGACTATAACATTCAATAAAGATGTATGGCAGCAATTAACAGGATGAAGTGAAGATAATGATCACGATACATGAAAAGAGAATTAAGTAAAAAATCTTTAGGGTCTTAAAGAGATAATAAGAGTGGGTGGAAGTGGGAGCTGCAGAAAAATTACATTCATCCGCCACCTCTTGGGCACAAGAGCACATAAAGTTTCTGTGTGAATAATAGACCAGATTAGAACAACAAAAGGGAGATAAAGTATCATCACATAAAGATATGAAAAGGACTTCGGAGTGCCTAAATCCTTTGGGAATGCCTAGAAGGGTTCAGTTCAAAGACCTCTGAAGATGACAGAAAAGTTGGAGAGCTCAAAGAAAGTTACATATTCATTAATCATCTGCAAGAGAATGTAGGGGAATAGGGACAGTTAGAAAAATATGTGCTAAGATCAAGAGAAGGTACAGAAATCTTCATATCAAATAAACCACGTAGTCTTCTATGCTTTTAACTTTCATAATCCATCATGTTGAACTAGGTGGAAGAGCAGAAAGCAAATACACTTTTCAATCTAGTATTTCAGATCTGTATATAGATTTTCTTACCATGGAGAAATCCGGATGAGCAAGTTGTCATAGCTTTCAGAAAGCTCTGCTTATGCTCTGCATTCTCCAGGTTTGTATACCAAATAATGGAATAGTCTCTTCTTTCCAGTTATGCTGTATCTTTTCTTCATAGGACATTTGTTTTTCTTGTACAGTTAGACTTGGTAGTCTTTGAATCAAACCTTACTCTTTATAGTGCTTTTTAATTGCCATTGTATAACAATGTCAATTACTACGTTTTATGTCAATTAAATCTACTGTATCTTTTACAATTTAGAATAACTTATTTTTATTATCTTTGCTCCAATATGGATGTCACTGTTCTTTACAGCAAACCTAGTAATGTAATAGCTCCTGTTTTCCACAGCTGAATACATTGAGATGACTTGTGCTTCAAATACTCTAATGTATTTGATATATATAAGATAAAATATAAAATAAAAATATAAAACAAAATCAATGATTCAAAGAGAAAATTTAAAAACTGTAATAATGTAGAATGGAAAAATAATACTTTATAGTTCTAAGCAGAAATAGCCCTGAAGAAAAAAAAAATCAAATTTAATCCTACCAAAATTTTCAGCCTATTGATACCAGGTTTAATACAGGGATAGAGACAGGCTGAACATCTGAACTTTATTTTTTGTTCGGATTCAGCGTCCACCAACCATTTGTGATGTTTCTTGCAATTTTTCTGCAGTCTTTTAAAGGAAAAGAATACACAAACCTCTCCCAAAGGTTTTATAAATATAAACACAAAATACATTTATTTTTATTATTTTATTTATTATACTATTCCTTAGTTTTAGTATGTCCTAATAATGTCAGCCAGGTAAGAGATAAAATGTAAAAAAAGCCCCTAGTCCCAGTTCTGCAAACTTTAAGATTTTTTGTTACTGTTGCAATTCATTTTTAAAATATTTTTCAATAGTTCAGAAACTAAATTTTAAAATATTGCTATTCATTTGAATTTTCACAAACATTATAAACCGCAAATAAATGATGATACAGATGACATTGTTAATCCCATTTTCATCAGCTGGTTAATGTTAGCATATGAAGTTATGTCTTCAGAGTCTAAAATACTTTTTACCCTATTTAGTCCCATATCTGGCATCCTTTTCTCTCATTACCTCCTTCTGTGTGGAGGAAACCTTGAGAGGAAAACCCACCGTATTTTCATTGTGAGCTGAGCTCAGCTATGAACCCATTGCCTACCAAAAGCTTATCTTTTTTTAAAAAAAAGCTATTTATAATTTCAAATAGTAACCAAAGCACTTAAAACTTATTTAAGTCTGAACCATTCATCTATTGCGGGTTGGAATTAGATGATCTTTAGGTCCTTTCCATCCCAAACCATTCTATGATTCTATGATCTTTCACCTAAATAGTAACTCTTTTTTATTTGGCCATTACATCACTGGTTTAAATAATACTAATCTTAATTAATTTTAAGAAAAGCTATGCCACCAGATGATGTTTATGAGGCCAAGCATTGATGCAATGATCAGATCTATGCAGGTGGATTCTTGTTCACCTACACAGTGTTTTGATGGGCGTGAATGGAAGTTTGATCATTACTATTTCATTATTTAGAATTACTCAGTGGGTAGACAGGGTGCAATTGTGTTTCAAGCTCTGGGTTGAACCTTTACAAGAATTTTGTGTAACCTAGGAAATTGCTAGTACAAATGACTATTTCAGTCAGATGTTTTCCGATAATGCATTATGTCATCTGCATTTAAAAAAAAAAAATCAATGATTCAAAGAGAAAGTCTAAGAATTGCAATACTGTAGAATGGGGAGGGGGGGGGGGGGGGGGGGGGGGGGGGAAATCACACTTTATCAGTTCTGAAATAGTCCTGAACAAAAGGAAAACCATTCAATTTCATCCTACCGAATTTTCAGTGTATTGATATCAGATTTTTACATGGATATAGACTATTGTCCTTCACATATAGATTCAGTGTCCAGCGAGCATGATGCCTTATATCATCTGAATATATTATATACTTGGAAGAATAACTGGAGCTTTGAAATGGTACGTCTTAGAGATGGAATATTTAGAGAAGCAGCAGATTTAATTCAAAAAAATTCTCATTATGCTTTGTACAAGAACAGTGTAACTACCTATGTACCCAAGCTGAGATTTAAATATACTTTTATGTATGTAAGCATATATAAAGTATATACAAAAATATTTTTTACAAACTATATGCAAAAATATTTTAAATATACATTTCATGACGAAGCAGAAAAGAAAAGCCCACGACTCACAGTTAGACTGTTAGGCAGGTTTACATGCAAATCTCTCAAGTCATTCACAGGAGATTTTTATCTGTAGGCAGAAAGCAAACACCTCTTAATACAAATCCCATGTGATTGATCTCTCAGTGTCAGAACTCGAGCTCTGAATCTTCAGTAAATTGCTCATCCCACATATAATATGTTACTGTATATATATATATATATCTGCCATGAACACTGTTCGAATCCACTGCTGCTCATTTTATGTCAGACTGTTTATCACCTGCTGGTCTCAAATCACAGGAGCAGTCAAACATCTGCTTCATGCACTCATCTGCCAGGTCTGAACTTTGAGTACTTGAAGACAACCACTATAAATCTCACACACAGTAATTTGCAGCATTTTATCACCATCCACTAGTCACTGATCATATTGCAGCAGTCCACAGGCCTTCAAACCTTAATCCTTGCGATTTCTACTGGTACCCCATCAGCAGCCTAACCCACATCATCACCTACCTCAGCAGTATGTGGCTACATAAGCATGGCTTACGCCCCATCCAAGAAAACATAAAAATTTTAGGATACCTACTTTTTCCTTCCTAAAACTATATGGTATCCTCTAACTTTCTTCATGTTCCCTAGTTCTCTGTAGTTGTATTTTCTGAATCAGATTCCAATAAAAGCGTCAAATGAAATAGTTGTATCAGACTTGACAGTATGATTTCTAACCACTTGTTTTGTTTGCTTTGTCATTTTTCACCCTCAATAATGAGAAGCAAAAGCTAGGGAAGGTCACTTTTATTGCCTTTTCAGACAACAGTAGCTCAGCAACAGAGATCAAAACTTGGAAAAACAGCTGCAGTTCCTTGCACGCTAAAGTATATTGCCTGTGCTAAATTCTGATTATAGAGGGGGGTGCTCTTTTGTACTGGCTTTGTTCGTGCTGAGTTGCCGTCTTCTCTTAGCCAAGCACAAACCTTGTGGTTTTAACAGTTTTCAGAGTTCATTTTGCCTTTCACCTGAATAAAAGCCAGGCTTTCTTTCACCCTCCAGGACTGACACTCGTGCAAAAACCTCTGCAAAGACATATAAATATATACACTAACTTGAGCTGAAAATAGATGGCTATGAAGTAGCAAAAGCTTTTTGTGTTATAGGTGTGTTTAGACATTTTCACTTTGCATCAGTCATGCTTCCTCTGTGTGCTAACCTATCTGTAAGAAGTTGTTTGAGAGTTTCAACCGTTCTGTGCTAATGAAAAATTTATATTACAACAGGCTGATGTTTCACATCTAAACTGAGCTGAATCTAGTGCTTACAGAGGTAAAAGCGTAAAATAATTCGGAAGTATTTATTTTGTTTTGTGAAAGTTTGTGGGTCAGACTTAGAAATGGTCCTGAGAGAATTCAGTGCATCTCCTGAATATATTTTTTTTCAAATATCCTGTCAAACAGCAAGCCACCACATATCTATAGATGTCTACACTTTCTACATCAAGGACTGTGTTGTATGAACATAAATTGTTTATTTCTACAAAGCTGAAAGTTGGTAGCATCAGCATTTTGAATTCTGCTCATGAAGATAAAATGATAATGACGAATTCTTTTTATGAAAGTATCTAAAGAACCACTGAAAAGGAAAAAACTGAAGCTACCTTTCTCTTTTGAAACTGGCATTTCTAAATGCCATATACCTTTTCAGCAACTGAAAATATAATGGTAGTAGAAAGTTTCCTTTATGAATTACCACACCATTTTTTTCTACTGGAACTTCTTCGTCAGGTAAAGCTGCATAAATGTTAGGATTATACTGATTCATAGATCTTTACCATCTTCCCAAAAACATAACTCCTACATGACCATCATAATTATCTTGGGCCAAAGACAGTGAAAGAATGCATACATGCCAGGAGGACAAAACAGTGGCATTTGAGGATATTTGAGGTATGCTTGCTATAACAGCCAACTGGGTGGGGTTTTCTTCTTTAGATGAACTTCCACAAAACACACACTTTCTAATACTAACTCTGGAGCCTATAAATCTGTACGAGGAATTTTAACTCAAGGCATGTATGCTTTCTTAAAAAAGAACTTGAAAATAATTTTGCATATTATTGCTACACTCTTCACTGGCAGCTTCTGATAGCCCAGTAGTAATCTTATTGAACCAGAATTGATTTGTTCATAAAATCCAGGACAGTCTCACACAGCTAATGAAGAGGCTGATGCTTATTCTAGTACAAACAGAAGCTTTTATGTGGGGCATCATGAAAAGTTTAACTTTATGAGTTCATTGAGGTTGAAGAGAAGACAAGAGAACAAGATATAAACATTAAGACTTACATAAATTAGAGCAGGTGTTCTCATGTATCAAAGGAGGCAACTTCCTGAAGACTTTCAAATCTGATTCATAGCATTAGCGCTTCATAAATAGTCTTAGAATTCTTTGTCTCCACTTCACTTCAAAATATATCCCTGATGGAGCATCTTCTCAGGTAAACATCACACCGATTTTATCAGTAAGAAGTACCAGCCAAAAAAAGACTTTGAACTAATCTGTTCCACTGACAGCTGAACAATTTCTTTCATTTTGGAAGGACAAATATTTTACCATGACAGGTGTTTTTAAAGCTAATTCAAGGCTTGATCTCACTATCTGCAAATGTAATATACATTTGCAAACTAAATTATGAAAGCAAAATTCAGTAAATGCATCTCCAAGTGCCCGATTCACTCTTTGATATTTAGAAACAAAGATTTGTAAAGACAAGTGCAAAACTGTGGGCAAAACATTAGCTCACATAAAGTCATTATTCTTCTGAATATTTACTCCTTAACTGACAAGCAAGTCCAAGGACTTAATGCCCAAACAACGTGCCATCTTATGTATAATTGCCAACATTAACTCCTGTGTTAATACCAAAGTGTGTAAAGTTGTGATAGATTTAAGGTCTTAATACACATTCATACCTTTTTGGTTAAACAATAGATTGGAGCATGCAAGGCTATGACATTTGTTATTTTTGACAGGTTTGTAAAGGTTTACTATGTGCAGTGAATTAAAATGCAAATCTCCTTAGTATAATAAAGGCATATGTACACAGTGCTGAAAAGTTACCCGAAGTATAAAAATAAGTGATAAATGGTTGCATTCTTAACCTATTCACTGACTTTCACACTTTAATTTGCTATTCTCATCCATGCTATTGCTAGAGGAGTCGTTTATTGAAAGCTCATTTCATAGTGAATACCAAAACTATTAAGAAAGGAAGCAATTCCTTGCACTACTTTGAAAGACAACAGCTTGACACGCTGTGTATACTGCTTGAATTGAAAGATATTTCATTTGTCTTTCATAGGAAGATTGTGACAAAGCTGTCTTAACATAACACATCTTTTAATCACAAGTTATAATAATCATGAGATAGGATATTCCTGGCCAGTTTCTAGTGACTGCATTTAATATAAAATGCATCAGTCAGCCATGTCGGAAAAATTAGACTCCGACTGCCATTTGTCTGCAATATCAAATCACCTGGTAATGCAAATAAAAACACAACACATCACAACATGTAGCTGAAGCTTCGGATTGCAGAATAATGGTATGAAATAATAACTGGCACATTTAACTTTAGGATAGTTCCAAAAACAGTTAATGCTAGATACTCTAAAGAAATATTCATAGAACAGGCCACTTAAAGATCAGAGCACCTGTGCTTTTTATCACTATGATTTGGCATCATATACCTGCATATCAATGAAATACATCTCATGAGACATATTGCTATTTTCTCATATGGAAGCAGTCTTTTTCATTTAATTTAAACTGCAGTTCAACTCTTAAGAGGGCCATGGTAAAAACTGCTTACCTTTCTACAGATTTATTTCTATGTCCAGTTATAGCTGATATTTTACACTGTTAAATCTCTTCTTTTGCCCCTCCTCACCCCATTTCTTACAACAAGTACAGAACCACTAGAGCAAAGAGTGTGTGACCAGGTTACTTGTTGCCAGAGCCATCAAACCCATTTACTGTTATCAGAATAATTATATTATTATCCATGTTAGTTCATTAATGGTGAATGATGCAAAAGGAGAGAAAACTGAGCTAGGCTCTCAGATCTCCCTTTGGATTTCCATGAAGGAAGCAAACAGTTCTGTGAACAGGGAAACTACTGAAAGCATGTCCCTGTGGATTTATGCCCTGTTGTTCAACTACCACTTGTCCAAAAGGGCAAGTTCTCATTAAGCTTCCTCAGTGAGAAAAAAATGTAAGAGAGTATTTCTGTGTGGATGTTCTGGTGTCTGATAAGAACTGAACTGCCAATAATTTTCATTGAGCATGCAGCATTTTGGAGGCAACATAAAAGTTACAGAACTATAACATGCCTTACAAATGGCCTTTTCATAGCTGATACTATATAAAAGAACAAGCTTTACTAATGAAGTATCCATACACTACCCTGGTCTTTCAATTTCTTTTTAAAATAACATCCTCTATATACAAGTCAAATGCTTTCACTGGCAGTTGGAAATTTGGAGAAGGCATTTTGAACTTATAAAAGTGTAACAGTATGTAATTACAAATTCAACATACACCTTGGACAGTCAAATATTCAATTAGTTTGATCATTTCTTTATATATTTCAATAAATGTTAGTTTCCTGAAACTAGTGTACCTGATTTTAATTCTAACACACTATAAAACACAGTCCAGCCAAAGCTGATGTTGTCTACATGACTTCCCAGTAATTCATGATAAGACTGATGTAATAACTGATTTTTTTTAAAGCAATTATGTTTAAGCTACAGGCATACAAAGCTTTTGTAATTAAGTGGAAGAGCTCATAATCAATTCTTTTCCACAGAAACATGGAAAACATCTGTTCTTCAAGAATATTTTTAAGGAGATAAAAAAATCAGTTATAGCTGAAAGCTGAACACATATGCTTTTTTGCCACCAAAAAAATGATCTGATATCAATCATTCAGAAAAATGATCAATAGAATAGCATATTTTCATCAATTCAACTACAAAACTGCAGGACAGACACAAAAAAGATGATGTCCTGGTGATGACTATACGTCTCATTCATTTACAACTTTGAATCACTTTGGACTTTTTGGTGCTAATTTACATAATATAAACACAAAAATATTCTCCAACAGTTACTCAGGCCAAAATGCCTCAGTGGACTTATTCTTAAAATGTACCTCTGAAAGTGAGACTCCTGCTTCCCACAAACTATTGTGTGGATTTTGATGATGTGGTAAGACCTTTTGTTGACAAATTTATATCCAATACATTGTCACTGTCGGCAGAATGAAAACAATTTCGCAGTGAATTCATGATAGATCCTCCTATTGTCTTCCTAAGAGTTTAAAAAAACCTGGATAGGATTTTATATGTTTGAAGTACTATTTCACTGGTTTATGAGCATTAATAACAGTAACTTAAAATTTCAAATTATATATACATAAAGGTATGTGTATACATATTTTTATGTGCAAAATTTATACACCTGCAAGAGCAAATTACTGAAAATTGCATACATACACATATAAATACATAGAACACACACATATAGGCATAGTTTTCCTCTACAGCTAGAACACTGAAATATAATAAATCCATTTATAATCATCCTCCAAGCACAAGAAAAATTTCCCATAAATGTTGTCATTTGACCTTTTCAGAAAAGGTCACCAAAAGACCATCGATCTCTCATTGGATTTCGATTACACACACTTTGAACCAAGGATCTTTACATTTACTGCTCTCATTTATCACAGAATGTTGATTACAGGAAACATCCAAATTCTGACATTTCAAAGGTCAGTTTGCAATTTTTAAAAATTCCCCTCCATTATTCATTTTACTGCATGCTCTGTTCCACAAGTAATCCATTAGAATCACAGAATCATCCAGGTTGGAAAAGACCTTGAAGATCATCTAGTCCAACCGTTAACCTAGCACTGACAGTTCCCAACTCCACCATATCCCTCAGCGCTATGTCAGCCCAACTCTTAAACACCTCCAGGGATGGGGACTCCACCACCTCCCTGGGCAGCCCATTCCAATGCCTGACAACCTGTTCTGTAGAGAAATGCTTCCTAATATCCAGTCTAAACCTTCCCTGGAGCAACTTGAGGCCATTACCTCTTGTCCTATCACTTATTACTTGGTTAAAGAGACTCATCCCCAGCTCTCTGCACCCTCCTTTCAGGTAGTTCTAGAGGGCGATGAGGTCTCCCCTCAGCCTCCTCTTCTCCAGACTAAACAACCCCAGTTCCCTCAGCCGCTCCTCATCAGACCTGTGCTCTAGACCCTGCACCAGCTTCGTTGCCCTTCTCTGGACATGCTCGAGTCATTCAATGTCCTTTTTGTAGTGAGAGGCCCAAAACTGAACACAGTCATCAAGGTGCGGCCTCACCAGTGCCAAGTACAGTGGGAAGACCACTTCCCTGTCCCTGCTGGCTACACTATTGCTGATACAAGCCAGGATACCATTGGCCTTCTTGGCCACCTGGGCACACTGCTGGCTCATGTTCAGCCAGCTGTCAATCAACACCCCCAGGTCCCTCTCTGACTGGCAGCTCTCCAGCCACTCCTCCCCAAGCCTGTAGCGCTGCTGGGGGTTGTTGTGGCCCAAGTGCAGCACCCGGCATTTGGCCTTATTGAAGCTCATGCAGTTGGCCTCAGCCCATCGCTCCAGCCTGTCCAGGTCTCTCTGCAGAGCCTCCCTACCCTCGAGCAGATCAACACTCCCACCCAACTTGGTGTCATCTGCAAACTTACTGAGGGTGCACTCGATCCCCTCGTCTAGATCATCAATAAAGATGTTAAACAGGAGTGGCCCCAAAACCGAGCCCTGGGGGACACCACTCGTTACCAGCCACCAACTGGATTTAACTCCGTTCACCACAACTCTCTGGGCCCGGCCATCCAGCCAGTTTTTTACCCAGCAAAGCGTGTGCCCATCCAAGCCGCGAGCAGCCAGTTTTGCCAGGAGAATGCTGTGGGAAACGGTGTCAAAGGCCTTACTAAAGTCAAGGTAAACAACATTCACAGCCTTTCCCTCAACCCATAAGCAGGTTGCCCTGTCGTAGAAGGAGATCAGGTTTGTCAGGCAGGACCTGCCTTTCACAAGCCCATGCTGACTGGGCCTGATCATCTGGTTGCCCATATATGACTTTTAATGGCACTCAAGATGACCTGCTCCATGTCCTTCCCTGGCACCGAGGTCAGACTGACAGGTCTATAGTTTCCTGGATTGTCCTTTCTGCCTTTCTTGTAGATGGGTGTCACATTTGCCACTCTCCAGTCCAAATGGAGCTCCCCAGTTAGCCATGACTTCAGGTAAATCGTGGAAAGCGACTTGGCGAGCACATGTGCCAACTCTTTCAGCACCCTTGGGTGTAACCCATCCGGTCCCACAGACTTGTGTGCATCCAAGTGGTGTAGCAGGTCTCTGACCACCTCCTCTTCAACTGTGCTGACCTCAAACTGCTTCCCCTCCCCATCTCCCAGCTTTATAGTCTTCATGAGAGACCTGGCCCCTCTTCCAAAGGCAATAGATTCTCCTTTTGTTCTTGAGATCCAGCCAAAGGTCCCCGTTTAGCCAGGCCGGTCTCCTTCTCCACCTGCTTGTTTTTCGGTACACAGGAACAGCCTGCTCCTGTGCATTTAAGACTTCTATCTTGAAGTATGTCCAGCCTTCCTGGACTCCCATATCCTTCAAGGCAGCCTCCCAAGGGATTTTGTTAATCAGTCTTTTGAACAGGTCAAAGTTTACCTCCAGAAGTCTGAGGTGGCAGTTTTACTAACCCCGCTCTTTGTTTCTCCAAGGATTGAAAACTCAATCATCTCATGATCACTGCACCCTAGACAACCTCCAACCTTTACTTCCCCCACAAGCTCTTCCCTGTTCACAAGAAGCAGGTCCAGGAGGGCACCTTCCCTGGTCAGCTCACTCACCAGCTGTGTGAGGAAGTTATCCTCCACACATTCCAGGAACCTCCTGGATTGTTTCCTCTCTGCTGTGCTGTGATTCCAGCAGATACCCAGGAGGTTAAAGTCCCCCACAAGAACAACGACAAGTGACCACGAGATTTCTCCCAACTGTTTATAGAAAGCTTCATCCCCCTCACTGCTTTGGTTGGGAGGTCTATAGCAGACTCCCACAGCAAGATCTGCTTTATTGGTCCTCAACCTAATCCAAACACTCTCAACCCCGTTATCACTATACTTGATTTCTGAGCTGTCATAACATTCTTTTACATACAGGGCCACTCCACCACCTCTCCTTCCCTGTCTATCCCTCCTGAAGAGCTTGTAGCCATCGATTGCTGCACTCCAGTCGTGTGAGGCATCCCACCACGTTTCTGTTATAGCTACTATGTCATAGTTCTTGTGCTGTATCATGGCTTCAAGCTCCCTCTGTTTGTTGCTCATACTGCGTGCATTGGTATAGATGCACTTGAGCTAATGAATCCAACACCTTTTTGTGAGGGTGGGCCCCATTCCCTACCAGACCCTTCTCAGGTGCTTCCACGGTTCCTAAACATCTTTCCCTTCTCTCAAATAAAGTGGCAGAGGGAGAGCCCTCACCAGTCCACCATCCTTCAAGCTTTGGCATGCTTCCCTTGAGCTTGTTCCTAACAGGCCCAGTTATCTCCCAGTCCCCCCTCATATCTAGTTTAAAGCCCTGTCAATAAGCCCTGCTGACTCCTGCCCCAGAACCCTTTTCCCCCTCTGGGACAGCTGCATCCCACCTGTCTCATTTGTTGCCAGCAGATCAGGTGCTTTATAAACCTCGCCATGATCAAAGAACCCAAAATTCCAACAGTGCCACCAGTCTCTGAGCCACGTGTTAATCAGATATGTTTTCCACCCTCTCTCAGAAGTTTTCCCTTCCACTTGAGGGATTGATGAAAACATGACCTGAGCTCCCAAGCCTTCAATTAGCCACCCCAGTGCCTTGAAGTCCTTTTTGAGTGACTTAAAACTTCTCTCTACCACCTCATCGTTACCTGCCTGGATAACCAATAAGGGGTAGTAATCAGAGGGCTGCACAAGAACAGTGACCTTCCTTTTAATATCTCTAACCCGAGCCCCAGACCTCTCTATGGTATGGGTCTGGTTGACATACGGGCCCCTCCATACCCCTCAGAACAGAGTTACCTACTACAATTACCCTCCTTTTCTTCTTAATTGAAGAAGTCGCAAGTCTTGGGACTGAGGGACAAGCTGTGGGTGACTCACCAGATGGGTCCTCATTTCCATCTTCATTTGGCTAGCTGTCTAGTTCCAAAGCCTCATACCTGTTGTACAATGGCAACTGGGAAGGCGAGGGGGGCCAAGAAGGTTTTCACTTGCCTTTCTGAGGAAGGACCTGACTCCATTCCCCCCTGTCCCCCACATCCCCTCCTTCTGCCTGGTGAGAGGAGGGGAGGGAGTCATGTATTTCTTGTAGACCCTCTAGCTGCTGCCATTGTCTCAGAGTATGGCTCCACCAGTCAATCTCATTTTCACACTCTTTGATCGTTCTCAACCTTTCTACCTCCTCCCTCAGTTCAACCACCTGCCTGAGCAGATTGTTTACTTGATCACACCGCACACAAACAGTGTCTCTGACTCCCTCCGGTTCAAGTGCCAGGCTCAGGCACTCTCGGCAGGCAGAGATCTGCACAGCCGCCTGTTTGTGCGGGACCTCTGTCTGGGTTCCCACACTCCTCATCACTCTGCCTCTTGGACATGTTGTGACCATGGTCTTCTCTCTGGCCGGGAGGGAGCCAACCCCTGAGTGCTGTTTCCCACACACTGTGCTCTCATGTCCCTGCAATGCTGTTCGTTCCCTCCCCTCTCTCCAGCACTGGACAATAACTTGCAGAGATTGAACATACCTTGTCCAGTAGCAGAGACTCAGCCCTGCTCTACAAGCTGTCTCGGGGCACTCACAGTCAAGTAGTATCTGATCACCCTGAGCTCTGTGGGCAGCCCACAACGTTCTTATCACCTGATCAAGGGTGGGTGGTGCTGGTTCCGCCCACACTAACTCGGTAACCCACCCAGCTCGTTACCGAGGGAGGGGTGTGAGCTGGTCTCCTCGGCGAGTGACTGTTGGTGAACACAAGTTTACTTCTAGAAACACAAGTTTACTTCTTGATCTAAATAATGTATGTTAGAAGCTCAGATTTGAGTGGAATTAAAAAATACTAAAATGAAAGACAGCTGATTACACTAGTTATTCATCAGAGGAAAACATTTTGCTCAGGATAGACATCTCTAAGTTTACATAGATGTAGGGGTGGTTGATTAGGGTTTTTTTCTGGGGGGAAGGGGTTGCTGTTGCTGTTGGTTTTACTAATTATATTCTAGATAAAGGTGTGATACCAAATTTGAATACAAGCTGTGTGTATAGTTTTAATTTCTGAGTTACCACACTGCCATGTATAATGTCAGTAGCATTACATCTCCCCAGATTCTTTGAGTTCTTCAAGTTCATGTTTAGGCAACGCAGCAAGTATGTCTAGTCAGCTCCTACATTCCGTTTCAACATTTCAGTGAAACATTCTCTTTTTAAAAGCTCATAAAATAAATGTCTTCTCCCATACATTTTAGTAATTTGAACTATAATAAATGTCATGGATTACACAGGAAAAATAAAGAATTTATCCAAAATCTTAATTTGGTGTTCTGTTGCAACAGTAAAGTGAAATAAATTTTGATAGTTCTAAGCATTAACATGATGCTCAATTTATTAGGAAAGGGGAACACTCATCTATGATTTATTTATGTTTTAATGAGACACAAAGGTACTTGTTTCCCTTACCAACAGTAATTCTGGGATCTTTGTACAGAAGTATTTCTAATCGAGCTTGAAAAACTCACAGATGTACATCTTCATATAGACACTGTTACTGTGATGACCTGTAAACAGATATTAGAATGTGAGTGACTTTTTATGTACTTTATCAACTATCTGATATGTGCAAATACCATTAAGTACATTTGCAAGATCACCTCCAGGTTTTCTCCCCCTTTCTCCCCGCCCCCATCCTACCTGCCCTGGGATTTTTCCACAAAATTATATTGCCCTTTTAATTAACTGTGGATATTTAACTTCAAGAGAAGGACTGATAATTTCTGAAGTGGTAGGTCCCTGGTCTATAACTACTTCACATTGATGAACCCTGTAGAGCTGTTGACCTCAGTGACCCTGTTTGTAAAATGCTCCTTCACATAAGTGGCCCAGACCAAACCTGGTGAGCTCCATTGACTTGCATTCACCATTTATATGGTTATGCATTTATATGCATCTTGGCAGGTATCAACCTGTTAGAAGAAAAGTGATGGGCCTGGAGTAGATATATGCCATTCTTGAACTTCAAGAGTAACAAAACATGAAACCTAACAAACTGTCTCACAACATTGTGTTCAGCAATCCTAAAGCATTTTTTGATGCACATATTCATAGGTTGAGTTGATCTGTGGTATTACACCTTGACTTTATTTTGAACATATAATTATATACTGAGGTATATTTTGATAGAGACTATATGGGATACCATGGCTTTGCATAATGCAGTGTTGCAGAGTAATGATAAACTGAATCTAGAATAGCTGAATAAATACCAAATAAAACCAATCTTATAGCTCTGGTATTGCCCCAGGACTGCGATAATAAAGTTCCTTTCACTTTGGAATATTTGGTCAGTGCACTTTAAAATGCATGACATAGATACGCTCAGGAGGGGTGTTACAACTTTTTGTGTAGGAAACAATTTCTATATCAACATTTCATACTGGCTGCCATTCCTGAAAGCCATTTTTATTTGATTGCACAGAGCACAGTTGAGGTCCAGAATCTCTAAAATCTCTCAACTGTTTAAATGCCATGGAAGATGGTAAGAGCCATGAAATATCATGACCAAAATGTGTATAAGCTGTTGCTTCTGAACGTACAGACTCACAGATGCAGGAAAAGACCTTTGATGTGCCCATGTAACTTGTTTACTACAAAGCATGGAAGAAATCTCCCTGCATTAGTAAATTCTTACTTGTTAAAGATCAAAATGAAAGAAAAAAATCATGTGCTTTCTATTCCCACAGCCCAGACTTTTTGACTTGTATTTTCTGGAGAGCTATAGGACATCAGATGACTGCTCTTGTTTAAATCAAGAATTGAACTGGTCCCTCAGGTCCTTCAGATTTGAGAAATGAAAATCACTTTTAAATTACTTCCTTCTCCATCACTTCCATGCCCTGCCCTGATTATGGGCTTTCCTGCTTCGTAATTCAAATGAAAGAAGGGAGAATTCTAAACCACAGCTGGCAGGATATTGTACTCTATTTCATTAGTGTTTTTAATACAGATTAATAATATTCTTTCATGTTTCGATGGGATGATCACACTTCCTCATGCATCATGAGAAGCATTTTCTCTAGACTAAATTCCAGCTAGTGCTGTATGATCATTCAGGAAGAGCTGTTTGGAGTTCTTTTCTTTCTCTGCATTTGATAGACATACACTAAGTGTACAGCCACATAACAGGGATACTACATGCTATTCTCTCCTCCCATAAACTGTCCCTTGCTTTTGATTCGCGGAAAAAAAGACTCTACAACTCAAAATAGAGTTATAAAGCAGGTATGTTTTACTCCAGCCAGGGTGCAAGGGGATTTCTCCACAACGCTTGCACATCCACAGCACTTTTTACCAAAAACTTATAGAGTGTGGATATACATAGTCATTGGATTCCATAACACAAACATACATATGCATGAGTAAGCTGGGTTCGTTCGAAAGGCTGGTGTCAGCAGTTTATGTTATATTTGCACCTGCACATTGCCTCCTGGGGGGCGTCTTCGGGGGTCTTTGGGAGGAAGGCTTGTAGTCTTTCTCACATTGTTTTTTTCCCCGGAGCATGCACAGATTCTCTTAGCCAATTTCTTGAACAACAAAAAAGTTTTTCAGCTGGTTTACTCATCCCATCTTATTTAAGGGAACCAATGAAACTTCTACAATCCTTATATGGCTATCTTTACTCATTACCGAGGCCCAACTTGTTAGAGCACACCTGTTCCTCAAGGACAAAAGCATGATATTTTGCTGAACACTGCAGTTCTTGGTAGATTTTCACAGTAAACTACTTTGTTTTGATGGACACAGTAGTCCCTGCTAAAATTCCACAGAACAGTCTGGGCAAGCAGGATTCTTAGCAATATTAAAAAAATACTATAAGTAATACTATAACTTGCTATAAGTAAGTAAATAAGTTGCTAAGCAGTTTTCTATAAGTAAATAAGTAAATAAGTCTTAAAGCAAATAATCATTTCTCTGTATCACTTTCCACCTGCCCCGAACCATGCAGCCCAGCTCAGCACGCTGAGATGCAGGGGACAGAAAACAGAGACATTAGGGAGGAGATTGAAAAGTTAAAAGAAGCTACATTTTCCACTTGCAGATAACATTTTATCCACACATATTATCCAGGATGTACTTTACATGCAATATTTTCTCAATCCTCATTCAGAAATACTTAGGATTTTGTAGTGTTTGCAATGTTGTGTAGATTGCTGTTAATCTTAACAATACAAAGTTATGTAAACACTAATAAACTATACCTTTGTTATGGTATACATTTGAGCAACAAATTTATTCATAGCATTACAGCTCTTAATTATGCATTAGATTGAGTAGTCTGGATTTACTAGCAGCACCTTGATACTCTATGAAAAGTTAACTTTGGAATTGAATGGGGCAGCTATATTTTGCCTGAACTAATTTGCCATTTAAAATGTAATTGAGCAACAGAAACGTTTCCTACAGCTGTTATTCTAAGGAGAATTACAGATGCAAACTACCTGAAAGGGCTGTTTGATACTCACTGCAACAGCATAACACAATTCTTTTTACGTCCCTTAACTCGGTCCACTTCATAAAGTGAATTAATTTGCACTGTAGATATATCAACTGTCTTGCATTGCATTCCACATGAAAACTATTGCTGTTAGCTGAGTAACATTTTCCTCTTGCTGAAATGTACTGATGTACTAAACTGGTTTTAAGGTGTTTTCTTTAGCATGTTTGATAGGTACTGGCTTTGATCTCAAATATCTACAGCAGCAGGAGTTCTTTGGAACGCCTCAGAAGATGTATTACAGACTAAAGCAGAACAGACACCTAAGTGTCAGCTATAAAGAAAGGAAAGCATGCAATGTTATAAAAAGGATGAAGTGTTCCAAAAATGTCTTAGCTATCTGATCTCCTTGTTCTGCTTCATATAGTTCCATTTCACCATTATTACAATTAGTTGAGTTAGGACAATTTTAAAGCCATGTAGGTACTTTCAAGACGCATAGCTGTAAGATACAACCAGCTAAAGATGGAACAAAAATCCCAGTTCTCCAAATAGATACAGTGTAGGTCTCAGCCGAAGTACAGGTCATTACTGGCTGTATAGACCTCAAATCTGAGATCAGCTAAACAGGGAAATGTCTGGATCTGGACCTAATTTCTGAAAGTCTAATTTACCTCCATTTCCCTCTACTACAGAATTATGCAGTGAAACTAGCTACACTGAAAACTGACTATATGAAAAGACGTATTTTCTTATTCAAAGAGGTGTCCCCCATTTCTCTATTTGAAACAGAATTTCTGATTAGTTATGAAAACCATATTTTATTTTCAAACAGCAGCAAGCACTGCTGAGATAATATCCTCAAGAAGAAGGAATGGGCTAGACTCAGGAACATGATTTATTTTTACTATTTTCAAAACCCTTACTGGTCTAATAAAATCCCTGGTTTAACGTATATATATATATAAATGTAGACACTTCAGTAAGATTTTCTACAATCCATGATGGGCCAAAGCTCTCAGGAAACCTTCATCCCCTGATTCAAGAAAGAATTTGGCCTAATATTATCACAAAGAGGAATTTACCATGAGCTATTCAGTATTGTAAAAGTTGCTGGCAGTTTATAGACACATTTTATATATTGTAATTCCAGGGTTGTTTTGTTCTGAAAAAAGGTCTAACTTCTTATAACCACTCCAAATGATTGTTTTCCTTTCACAATGGCCTTTATTTAAAATAACACAACCAAATATGCCCCAGTAGAGAAGGAAAAAAGCTCTCATTTACAAAATTCCTCTTTGTCATAAATTAAGTCCTCCTAAGAACTTTCTGATCAGAAATCATATGCTTAAAATCCATCCTTCATAGCCAGAAGGCTGTATACAATTCTCTAATTACGTTTATGCACTGCTTCAGGACATGACACGTGTATGCAGGAGTTATATTCAGCAAAACTCCTACATGCCACTTGGGCTTAGTTCAAACCTTTTTTAATTTGAGAATAGGAACTTTTTGGACCAGTTCAATATTTCTGTGTGAAAAAGCACTTTTGAGACAGGTACACTCTCCCACACCCCCCACTCTATTTACAGCAGAGAACTCGCATGCATAAGAGAACTTGCCAGCTATCAGTTTAGCCAAGGTATTAGCATTGTTTGTACCAACGAACACCAAGTGTCAGCGTTAGATAAAGCATTTAAGAGATTATTGTGGAGGATGGTCTTTCACAATGCTGAAAGCAGACAGATTAAAAGACCGAGCATGTCTTTCCAACTCAAACACTGTGTAACTATGCTTTATCTAGTGTACACTCTCCTTATGCATTTTCTTTTTACAGTTTTTCAACTTGTGCAGAAGGCAGAAAAAACTTTGAACCAAAGCATCAAGCTGAGGCCAAAGGTGGTTGAGCTTTGAAAGACGAGAAGATTTTGGTTCCAGGGAGGGTAATTCCAACATTGTCTTTAATAGATCTACGATTTCAGATTTTAAGTCCCTGAGACCCTGGACGCACCTGTGGACTTAGTTTGAACTTCAGGGTGGGGCTTGAATGTGTGCTGGAAATTTTTTTGAGAACAGAATCTCTCTGCCCTCCTACTTTTTATTAAGCCGGAAACATTGTCACAATTGCTTTTTTAGTGATCCGTAGGAAACTATTCCTTCAATAAAATTGTAAGTTCTAGGCACTTGTAGCCCAAGTGTTAATTCTGCTGATTATTGCTCACTATGTGACTTGATTTCAGCATCTAACCAGTAAAACCACAATTGCTTTGTCACTCAGACAGGGTTTACTTCTGAAAGGCCAAGTTTCATACCCAACGTACCCGGTTTCAGAAGGCTACAAATAGAAAGATCAGATTGTGCATAAAGACAAGATTGCTAACAAGCTTCGTAAGCTTTTTGTGTTGTGTTTGCAGTCTCTGTTAAGCAAGAGGGCAGGAAATAGGAACTCCAACCATAATTACATGGTCATGCAACACAATCATAAGATTACAACTTGCAGGCTTGCAGCAGTACCTGTGCTTCACATCTGCCTGTTGATACTGGTGTCATTTTTAAACATGAGCTGTGAAAAACTGCTATTGTAAAGGAATAGCAGTAGGCCCGAAGTCAGAAGAGTGAGCTAAATTGCCTGCTTTTTATGTATTTTGTATGGCTTTTTTCTGGGTGGAGAGCTGTGGTATTTCTTGTGGTTCAGCCTTGTTACACTCTTCACTGAATACAGAGGTCTATATTCAGATATCCCAAGAACAAGGTGTCCTGTGCACTTTCATCATAAGGCCATCTCCGATACAAGGTGTCTCTACACTTTGGTTTTCAATTCTATTAAAGTTTATTATAAACAACCCTCTATAACATCCCCTCACAGTGGGAAGAAAATTACTGAGCTTGGCAGAGCAGTTTTTGGGAGATGGTGTGTGTACTTAAACCAGCTGTGCTGAGCCGAGTGTCTCGTACGTTTGCAGCACTTGACTGTTTCAAGGGTACTCACGGGCTGCAGTACCACTATTTTCCATTTTCACTAAAGTAATTGACACAAGACTAGATTCACGTTGTGCCACTTGCTGTTCTCACAGCCTTTGTTTGAAAAATAAAGACTCAAGAGTACAGTATCTCATTTGTCAGGAAATTGATAGAAAATCAGTGTACTTTCATCTTTTCCCATATTCTGTAGTTTCATTCTCATTGGTTTTGATTTTTTTTTTTAAAGGCTACAAAGAGAAGAGAAATGGTAATCAGAAGGAAATAAAGATTTCACACCATGAAATACCTCGCACATGAATGTATTATAGTGGTCAGGACCACAAAGATTGCTCTGGCAGACAGTGGGGAAAAATGAACAACGGTGTTTCTCTCATGTCTAAAAATTTCCTCCCTAATCATCTTCCTTAGGGATAGTCTCTTCACCAAAATAGAAACCTTTCTGTTATCAAGGAATCTCACTCTAAAACCATAGTTTACGTGTAATTTTCAGTCTTTATATGCTGTCAAACAAAGATAGGAATGTAGTCCATTAACTTTATGAATCAGTAGTAAAATAAAGACCAAAGTACAATTAACTAACATTCAAAATTAATAGCTAGTATATTTTTAAGCACTTTAAGAAAAAAATAATTGAAATTTATTCAGATTTTATGCCTTGAATGAAGCAAACTGTTGAAGAGCAGAGGAATGTGAGTTGCTCATGGACTGAGACCACACAGGCAAACATTAACCAAAGTAAATGAGAGGCGTTCATTCACATAGAAGAGCGATTCAGGGTGGAAAGATGGGCACGGCCTTAGGACATTGACACTGTTAGAAGTAGAGCTCAATATGACACTGATGGGACTAAATTCTAACAGTGCACACATTAGCACTAGCCACAATTTAAACCTCTGTAGGATGGTTGGAGTAGCCAGTTATTTATGCATTTGCATTTTAATTGCTTTACAGGAATTGTTGTTGACTGGCATGAGACATTTGCTCTTGTGGATTGACGGGATGAAAAAGCAATAAATTGGCAACACTTTTGTTTCCCCTTTTATCTAAAAGGCCCATGAGGGTCTCAAAGATCCAAAGTTGCCATTTTACAGGAGCAGACTAAAAAACCCTACACCAGCTTACCTGAAATCCTCAAAACTGAATGCACATCTCCACCTCTTCTAGTCATTCCCATTGCTTACTTGTCTCTTACTGTAGATATTTTTGGTTTCTTTCTTCACTGGCTCTCAGAATAATCAAGAGTGTATGGCAGCCTCCAAATATTTGCTTTCAAAGTAACCTTGAGGAGGGAAAAAAAAGCACTGACTTTTTATGGACAAAGACACTTTTAAAACTTTCTACAATAATTTGCATTGAGTTTACTGAATCCACTGTCTCTCATGTGATTGACTCATTGTTTCCCATCAGTTCCATCAGTGAAAATGATTTCCAATATTTTTCAGAAAAAAATACAATGTCAGTAGGGTGCAGTCAAACACAATGGCTGTGAATAACTCAATAGACTGAATTACTCTTGCACAATTCTCTTTGCCCTGCAAAATGAGACATTGCAGTATCAATTAGGTTCAGCAAACATTTCATTTAAAGTAAAGAAATGGAAAAATAATGAATTTCTTTGGAGTATGGTGGCAGCATAGGTAACAGTGCAACTAGAAAGAGAGAAATGGTCTGGAAAACTCATTTACGTAAGAAATTGTATCAGGTGAACTTTTATTAGATCTGATCCTGTAAGAGCTATCACTACATGAATTCATAATTCTTGTGAGCAATCCTTCATTTGAATGAGGGCTATTTGCAGCAAATTATTGCACTGGGCACAGTGACTCCCTAGAAAGGGTCAGTAAGAACAGGAATGATAAATACAATGGACAAGTGCTGAGTACTCAGGCCCAGTGAATTTCACAGTGTAGCTATATTAAGTGTTAATTTGCTGCAAAAGGAAATATCTGAATGCTAACATATTTACCTAAGTCTGTCTCAAGTAGTTTTTGGTTTTTTATTTTGCACAAAGGTACCCTTAGCAATATATTAGTAAATTGAAGATGTATACATGTATAGTCATGTATTTCTAGTTCTTACAGATGTCACAGGACTCTCAAAAAATTATTTTTATTAGGAGCATTGATGTACAGCTTTTCAAGAAAATTTAAGCAGGGAAGATGTTGGAGACGGTGACAAACAGATATGTGCAAGGTTGGCATTGCCTGTCTTTAGCATATGGAAGGTATAGCACAGAGACACAGAAAGAAACAAAGGTGGGTAAACTGCGAAAAAATTAAGAGGAAATGATGAGCTGAAGAAAGGAGTTTCAAGAGGTGTGGTGGCAACAAAGAATAATTTGAAACTGGTACAGATTCAAGCGTACAAGATGGATGTCTTGATGTTACTGGGTAACAAGAGCACCCAGTAACAGTGCAACAGAAACCATGCTAGTCAAGACTCCCTCTGTGTTCAAGATTCTCAAAATATACCTTTTTGCAGTCATTTCCTTGGGGTTTGTTGAGCATGTTATGTTGCAATGTGCGCAGATGTTTCTTCTGTGATTTCAGTGCAACCCTCAGTACCCTTCCAGTGAAATTATTTTCTCTTTACAACAATAGCATCGTTCAGTGACTGCGCCAACAACTTCAGCCGAAAACAGTTCTCCATACACTGCCAAATCCAAAATGCCATTGTCAATAAAGGATGAAACCAACTAACACTGATTTGTTTCTCCAAGAGCTTAGTGTTACAACACCAAAGGGCTTCCTAATAAATGTGCCAGCTTTTGAGAAAAATAATTTTCCATTCTTCAAAACAATTGCATGTTATAAACTTATCTTTTCCCAATCAGCTTATATTATTTTTACAATGAATCATAGTCATTAATGAGTATTTCTAAAAAAACGCATTAAACCCTTGAGCATGTGTTTATAATACAGCACGTACAGATAGATAAATACAAATAATTGTTCTTTTATTTGTAATTTTTAGATTTCAGAACATTTGGTAATAGCAAACATCATTAGTGCTGAGGACCTTTCTTCTTGCTTTGCAGCTTGAGGGATGTTTTCATCATCTGTTTTGTTCTGGGAAACCGTGCATAAAACCCTTTCTCCTTTGGCTTTTTGAGGAGAGAGTGAAGGAAGTTTTGCTCCTACAGGCATAAAGGCACTTTTCTATCATGCTTCCAGCATAGAAGTCTTAGTAAGATGAATCTGTTTCATGGAGATACAGTATTGTATTTCCTATATTGATGATTCAGTCTCCTCTCTAAAGATCATGATGGCGTTTGCCATTAACCTCTAGTTCGACTGTACGACTGTCAAAATTAAATATCACTAACAATCTTCCACCTCATCCTGGGAATTTATACATACTTGAGAAGCAATTTTCTTTGACTTTACTAAAAGTATCTGCACATCCAGATATTATTCGATAAGAGTATTTCTATATATTATATATTCACTCTTTGCTATGTGTCCTTTTTAGCATTCAAATGAAGGTCTAAGTGGCAGGTCAGTTATCCTGCAAACTCACTCAGACCAGTTTTCTGACTTCAACAGTGGCCATTAGCAAACTATTCATTAAAGGAGTAATAACTTGGGCACCATTCCTAAAAGTACCTCCTGCACAAAATTATAACACTTTTGATAAGAAGATGCTATTGAATTACATAGCCCACCAAAACAGTGACAAATCTCACAGTCCAAATGCCTGTGTGTGCTAGACCTGAATACAATCAATTGTCACATTAGGCTCATGGTTAGGATACCCAGGGACAGCATAAGCTTTGGGTGTAATAGATGAGAAATAAAGTCATTGAGTACTAAGACTGGTCAGAAATTTTCCATTTCTTAAAACTGAGGTTCTGAAAAAATATCATGGAAAAATCTGTTTCTACAGAAAACTGAACACCCATCTGAAAACCTGAAACTGCCAAAATAGTTTGCTTTCTTGAACAGATATCACAAGTTATTTTTAGGATTCCCCAGAAAATTTATGAAAGTTTGGATTAATCTTCAGATCTGCCCTCTCAATAAGAGAGTTGATTTACTGGCAATCTGAATATGTGTATACACACATACATATATATACACACACATCTATGTATGTATATCTTATAGCTTCTTGAATCAAAAGGTGGAGTGTTGAATCCTACAATCATATGAACCAGTTAGTGGAATAAGTCATAGACATAAACCCACTGTTTTGACTACAGTTTCCATTAATAAAACTGTTCCCAGTGCAGATGCCAGAGTGAACAGAGTGCTCTGAACTGTTAATAAATACACCGAATTAGAAAATGTCTCTATATGAACAATGCATCTGAGCTACCCAGATTAGAGGATTATGTTTCCCACTGCAAAAGTTCATATTATGGTGACACAGAAATGTCAAGGATAACAGAAGTTACTGCTGAGGCATTTGAAAAACTGAAATCAAAACTCATGACTTTAAAACAAAAAAAAAATAATAGAAAGATTCACAAAACAAATTAAGCAAGACACTGCAGAAGTAAATAAAACCTGAGTAGAAATTATTCAACTGAATTGAAAAAAAGTCATTAAAAGGCCAGGTCTCATACCATTTGGTGTGACACACCAAAACCAGGGGATTCATTTTCTAACCTGCAGAAAGGGGCATTTAAGATAAATTTCATCAATTTACCTCTTAGTAATTCAAAGCTTTCTAGAAGTATACTTGCATCTAGGGAAAGTTGCGGAATGTCTCTTTCTGAGAAAACTATTCCTCTTGCTTTCTAAAGATTGGAGTTGGGGTGAGGGGGTGTGTCAGAAAGAAGACCCTCACGTAAAGCAAGCCAAACTGCCTAAACACAGAAATATCTTGCTTTGAAAACTTACCTCATTTCCTAAAACTGTGTTCCTGTGTGTTTTCATTGTGATTACCATAAAACCAATATTTGTTACATCTTGCAATTATTTTTAGTAATAACTGCACAATAAATTGCACATTAAATAATCACATCAGCAGTAAAGAAGCCAAGACTGCAAGTTTTGGCATTTTACTGCTGCCAGCCACAAAAAATTAAAACATGCAGAAAAAGAAATACAATTACAAAGGAAAAAAAAAAAAAAAACAAAACCAAAAACAAAACAACAGACAAACTGAAGACAAAGCTCTGTCATTACTTCTTGTTAACTCTTCAATTTCATGTCACATCCTTCTTGCTAGTGCCCTGAAGGATTCTTGTTTCCTATTGCCATTCCTCTGTGCCTACATCTCCTGATCAGCTAACTCCCAACAATAATCTCCTTCCTTTATATTATATTTTACCTTATGTCTTCTCTTGTTTGCTTTCTTACTCTACCATCTCCAACTGCATCAATGTTCCACTTGCATAAGCTACCTGATTGATAACTCTTACCCTCCCTTTCCTTCCAAAATTAGTGTTTATCTGATTTTTTCACTAGGTTAGACCTCATGCCTGTCTAGATCTTTTCTAAGCCTACTACTGCAGTCAGTGCTTTTGCAGCCAATATGTTTTACCTTGCCTGGCGCAGAAGTTCTGCACCTCTCCCTCCCAGTGTCCGAGCCAAATGTAGGCACTCCAAGCTGCTCCTTTCCCCTCTGAAACATCTGAAGGTTTTACTGGCTGAAACACAACCTCTCCTTCCTGCAGGCTGTGGAAGGGAAAACACTGAGATGTCCTGAAATTTCCACTCCCAGCAAAGGCAACAAGCTTTTCAACCTCAAGTCAAACAGAAATCTGTTTCTCAGACCAGAGGACAGAAAGTAATTTAGTTGAGAGTCACAAATGCTAGACTTTGTCTATGCTAGGCTATAACCTTTTTTTTTAAGGTTGGAAGTGGAGATTATGACAGTGGTCTGTGTTACATCTCTGATGGAAAATGGACGGGGGGGAAAAATCATTCATTTGTGCTTTAGTTATTGCTCTGTTCTACCTTAACGAGGTGATGACTTTAATTTAATATTGGGATTGGAAAACATACAACAAACTACAAGAATTACTAGACATTGACACTAAAAAAAATTAAAAATCAGTCTATCCCACAATTTATGGAAACTTCTTTGGTTCAAAAAGGTGGGAATTACTATATTTTACTAAGTTAATTACAGAGTATAAACAAGGTAACTGATGTCTTTGAAATACCATAGCCTGCCCTGAATTTAATAAGTATTTGCTTTCAGTTTTCTTAGAGCTGCTATTTCAGCAGTTGCTTTTGCATTGTTGAAAATATTTTTTTTAAAAAACGTTATGTTGTATTATTATTAGGACCATAAGTAATATAAAAACCTTATGAACTCTATAACATGTTATATAAACTATTACTGTTCAATTTAAACTAACATTTGAAAGACTTTGAAAGCATTTCTTTAATTTTCTTCATACTTCTAACACAAACAACTTCTCTGACTCATCTGTCTCCCCAGTCTCCTATTGTTGCTCTTTCTGCTGTGACTCACACTATCATTCTTTTACTTTAAATCACAAACAATTCTGCTATGCTAATTCCACACACACACAATAACCATCACATTATTTTCTCTCTTACAACTTTGCATAGTCACAAGGTAGTACCATAATATAACAAAGATTCAAACAGCATTGTTCTGTCCTTTGCCTTTTATAATCTCTTCGCAACTGAATATACTTTTAATAGTCTCCCTAGTCTTCTGTGGCCATAGGATATGGTAGTATTTCCCAGTCAATCGTAACCAAATGACATGTTTTTTCTTTGTTTTTTGATTTGTTACAAAGGTCTGATTTCTATTTTACCAGAAAAATCTTGTTTGTGAATTGGCAACAGGGAGTTCTGCTCAGTCGTACCTAATACCGCAGACAGGTTGTTCCTTCACACCCCACTTCTAGCAATGAGACAGTCCCAAGCTGCTACTATCTACTATCCTTAGATAAACCTGTCTTGAGTTTTAGACTTCACATGTTTATCCTGATAAGGTGGAGCTGCCACCTTGCTCTGAATACTGTATGCTTAGTGCTTACAAGATAACTCTATACATAGCAACATGACAATTTAGGAAAAAAAAAAAAAAAAAAAACAAAAAACCAAGAATTGGACAAGAAGATAAAGACCTTAGATTAAGGGTACGTTTTTCTGCATTGGCAGTTGCTCAGCCCAGACCACGCCACAGTAGATCTTCCTGTAGCCCAGCAAAGTCTGTCTAGAAGAATGGCATTCTACGTGATCCCCAGTGCCCCTCTGTACAACACCCCAGAGTCTTCCACCCTGAGACACAAACATAGACTCCTTTCTTGAGGAAAATCTGTTCACGTGTCTTTGTGAAGCAGAGCAAGATCCAGAAAGGGGACTTACCTTCAGCACTGCAATATCCAACTCCTTGGCTTCCTACTGTCTGATGTAAATTACACTCCTGAGTTAGATCACTTTACAAAACTTGGAGAAAAACTGAAACCTAAGGATCAAGTCTCAAAAGTCAGTAGACTGAATGAAGGCCCATTCAAATTAGATAATTACAAGACACCAAGCTCCCTTAGCCACATGAAGAATTCAGATCCTGTTGCTCACCTGGAGGAATACACCACTACCTCTTTAGGATTGCCACCAGCAAACTTTGTCCTGGAGAAAGACAGTAGCCCAAGGGAGACTTTTCTCACAGCACAGTTTTAACAGGAAACAAAGAGAGATATATCTATCTCTGAATATTTCAGAACCATCTACAGCATCTCCAGGTAACTGTGTATCTTGGTTTGAGCTCAGAGGGCAACTGGTACCACGCAGCTGCTCATTCCCCCCTTCCCACCCAGTGCTGAGAAGGGTAAAATAAAGCAAAGGCAATGCTCACTCCCCCCTTCCCCACCCCCAGTGCTGGGAAGGAGAAAATAAAACAAAAGGCCCAGGAAATTGATATGAGGACAGGGAAGGATGACCTTATCCATTACAGCACAAACAAAAGACTCATTAGGGGAAGAAAAAATGTAAAATTTAATACAGACACTAACAGCACCACCATATAACAGAGTAGGACTGTGAGAAGCATTACCACATCCCAAAAACACCTTCCCCCACATCCCTCCCTTCTTCCCAGGCTCAGCTTTTCTCCTGATATCTCTACCTCCTCCCCAAGCAGCGCAGGGGGCAGGGAATGAGGGGTGCAGTCAGTCCCACCGCTTCTTCCACCTTGGGCTGGGGGAGCTTCTGGCATTCCTCCCCTGTTCCAGCACCGTCCCCCTCTCACAGGAGACAGCCCTCCACAAACCAACTCCAACATGAGTCACTCCCACGGGCGTGTGGGTCACCCCAGTGTGTTGCAGTCCTCCCAGCTCCAAACTACAACAACGGGACCTTCTTCTGTCACCTGTCACCTGTCCTGGTGTGGGGCCCCCTGCAGGCCACAAATCCGCATCTGCTCCCCCAGTGACCTCTACGGATGGTGGAAGGGGGTGGCCCTGCCCTCCTCCAGGGGATACAGCGGGCTTTCTCCTCCCATGTACCTCTCCCCCTTCCTCCTCCATCCTTACACTGACCTCAGTGTTCATACAGATGTTCTCCTCACAACTCCTTCTCACAACTCCCACCACTTCTCCCAGGTTCCCCTTCTTAAACATGTTATCACAGAGGTGTGGCCACCATCGCTAATTGGCCTGGCCTTGGACAGAGACATGTCTGACTTGGAGGCAGGGGAGCTTTGAGAAGCTTCTCACAGGGGCCACTGCTGTACCCCCTTCCCCTGCTACCAAAAACCCCGACACACACACACACAAACCAGGACATTGTATGAGCCCTAAATAAGAGAGTGATCTGATCCTCTCTTTGGTCAGGACACCACACACTGGGGGTGTGGGTTAGCCACCAGGCAAAAGGAGGTGTCATCTATTGACCTAAGCCATTTTGGGCTCTTCTTTGTATGAAATAAACTTATTAAGTACTTCTGCATCCAGCTCCAGTTCAAAGACCAGCCCTTTGCCTTCCTCTCCCCCTAGCATCATGTAAAAGAAAGAAAAGCTCTGTGCCTTTCAGTACATGCAAAAGACTGAGATTTGAGGAATTGACATAGGCATATTTGACTGATTTTTCATATTATGGGGAACCTGGAGAGATACATAAAAATGACATCTGGAGCTCTTCCCTCCATGAGCATTCCTTAAGCATCTGTTAGTGAATCAAATGATTCTATTATAACCATGTTTGCTAGGTGTGATTTTATATTGTCCCGCATTGTTTTATATGTTTGGGGGTTTTTTTAACATGCATAAGTTAGATGTATTTTGTCACAGTTGTGCTGTCCCTCAGCAAGACCCCACTGCTTACAATGAAGCAATGCTGGACTCTATCTGTGTGTTAGAAGCTCATATTAACCCGTGAATTGAATTGCTTTCTTCTAGTCTGCTGAATAAATTAAGTATTTTGTTCCATTCTAAAACCTTATTTTAGAACTTCTTGCAGACATGGCAAATTGCTGTGGGATTTTTGTGGCAGCCTGATTAGACCTCTCTTTCCTCAGTTGCAGCCTTGTGCATCAGTGCTGTATTTTAACTCTTGTACATGAAGAGTCACAGCTGGGGATGTGAGCTGTATGGACCAGATGCCTCTTGGCCTTACTCAGCAAAACGACTACCGACTTCAATGAGATTTTAGCTCAGTTAATGAATGTAAAATGCAACTCTGTATTTTACTATGATTTCCGTTAGGGCCCTGAATACACAGACACTTACACATATACTTAATTTTATGCATATGGACCCTGATTTAGTAAGGTAATTAAGCACATGTTCAACTTAAAATACATGAGTGTTTTCAGTGAAGTCAATGGGACAATTCGAGTGCACACAATTAACGGAATACATGAGTGTTTCCAAGGTTGAAGCTGATTTTCTTTTCACAGGTAACAGACATGGCAGAAGTAGGCTTTTAGGACCCTCTCTCTGGTTGTGCCACTACAACCTATAGACAAAGCAAGAAGGAAATCTTGACAAGTAAAGGCTGAAAGCAACGCAGCAGTGTTATTTTAAAGGGAATTAAAACTGTCTGAAACATATCTAATCGATCATAGAAATAGTAGACCATACTCCTATAAAGAGAGTTATACTTGCCTGTTCCTAGTCATTGCTCATAAGATGAACATCAAACTGTTTGAACTTAAAAGCATTTGACAGGGACATGAGAGAGCTATCTGTCCAAAACTCATGTCTTCTACAGTTTTCTTAGTTTGCCGTTAGACATTTCTTGGACTCAGGCAACTAGCTTTGAAGGCTCACAGCCAAAATTCTGTCCCTATGAGCAGTACAGGATACAGGATGTTAATTGGAGCAGAGGATACAGCTTTTCCAAGACATCCTTCTCAAGGCAGGCTTGTTTGAAAGACTGGTAGGAGCAAGCTCAAAACCACTCCTACACAATTAACCAAGAGCCATGTCATAAGGACATGGTGGCCATGCCCTTCAACCTGTCAACCCTACTGCTGTCTGCCATCTCATCCAGCCACATAAGATCTCCAGTCAGGGAGTCATTTGAAACACCTCCAGACATTTTATTCTGCAAGTGCATGGCAGTTTACAGGCAGAAGTTGCCTTTACTGAAAGTTCATCTAACTGGAGTAGGGTGCAACAGAACCTTGTCCTTTATATCAAAACTATTTATTATATACATACTTTTAAAACAATCTTTCTCTCTCTTACCACACATACACCATTAATATAAGATCCTGCTTGTATTAGGCTGGGCTACACACATCTTTGTACGCGCTTGTGTGAGCTAGGCAACCTGTGAGTTACTCCGGATACCCACTGATAGAAACTATCTGAGCGCAGGTAATTTTGCACAGCTTGGTCCTTGGAGTGCCCCTAGAGATAACCTTCTACTGTTGCTATCCTGTTCAATCTTTCATGGATAGAGTATAAATATATCATTATGTTCCTCATCTGAAAAGATTCCAGCTAGAAAATCTTTCAATCGAAGAGACTTATTTTGCCAGCATGATGTCATCTCAGAATCCTTTGTTTTCAAAAAGTGACAGTCTAAGTCTTTAGATACAGGGATTCTGGGACAAATTCTCCCTGAACTGGGATTGTTTTAAGCTTAGAAAAACAACTCTAAAAGATAAATCCATCCACAGCAGGAATGAGCATAGGAAGATCGTCATCAACACACATGCAGTATATTAACCTTTTCCGTAGTCATCACCTCTATGGCTGACATAAGGATGTGTCTGAGACAACAGGGACCTCCCTGGGATTTCGGTGAAAGCCTGGTAACCAGACTTTGTCCTCACAGCCCCGCAGGTTCCCTGACATGGATGTATGCCATTTAGAGCAACATTTAAGCTGTTTTAACATCAGAATCCAAGTGGCACACAGTGACTTCTGGAATTGGGAAAGTATTGTGCAATACAATAGTACTAAGGGCAAAAGTCTCTGCTCAGCTCCACTTTTGATTTTCCTTTAGTTTCCATTCTTTTGACTGCTCTGCAAACTGTCACTGATGCCCAGTCATAGTCTTACCATGTGAGTCACAGATACCTCCTCAGCCTGTCTGGAGAGGAGCAAATATTTCTGCTTTTCTTTCTGTTCTGAAGTCTGACACACTCTTCCAATTAATGCCCTGTTCGTGAGCTGCTACCAACTAAATCTTGTCAGATGCCATGTCAGCATAGTTTCACAGACTCCAGAAAATTTACCTCTCATTGTCTGGCATGAGAGCACTCTGGTCAATGGAATTAAACTGATTTTGAAAAATAATCAACCTCCAGGTGGAAGCAGTTACAGAAAGCCTAGGAGACATAAAAAAGGATAAAAGTAATAGGAGTTAAGTTCAGTACATGTCACTTACATGAGTATAATCTGTAACAAGCTACTTTTAAAAAAAAATTTCAATAAGGATGAAAATGCAATAAAAAAAAAAAAAAGCCAACCTATTCATGCAATTAATCATCAATCTAGAGAGAGCATCTCTTCCCAGGCAAGGGTGTTGGAGCAAAACCACTGGAATCATTCAGCAAACAATTAGGTGCTCCTATGGGGAATGATGCACTACAAAGGTAATGAGCCACCTAGTTCTTACTTTCATAATAAAATTCTCCTGCTGTTCTTAAAGACTCTGGGGAATGCAATATCCAGCAGGCACACCAAGACTCAAAATACACTCTACAGAAAGCTGGCTGGCCCTTTGATACCACAGGTCCCTAGTGTATAAAATATACCATCTGTATTTAGAAACCACACACTTCATTATGGGCATTATTTAAAGTTCTATTTGACTTTTTAAGAGACTTAGGTATATGCTAAATGCTGTCCTTCACACTGCTACTCTTCTGAGCTGAAGAAAAACAGCGATCAGGCTAAAAAAATAATGCTCCAGACAACCAAATAGACACAATAGTTTAGCCAGTAGCTACCTGGGAGACATCTGTGTTCCCACTATGGGCACACTCATCCCTGGCGGAAGGGGTCTGGGAGAGAGAAAAGCATCAACCTCAAACTCTGGACCCCTTGGTGGGAATCTTTGCTGACCTGCCTAACAGTTTCACTATCCTGAATTTGGGGAGTGCTAGAGCCTGGCTAGGGAAAAAAGGGGTTAGGTGCCTCAGGGCGGTGCTCAAGGAGGGCACAGCCACAGAAGAACTGTTTAGTCTGTTAATACATTCGCTTACTGCTAGCTTGCTCCTTCCTTCCTCAGACAATGCAAATAACACACATTTTAAGACACTTTCTACTAAGTCTGAACATAAATGATTTATTCCACCACTGCATTTGTTTTTCTGTGTACAGCAGAGGCAACCCCATATGGCAAGTGATTTGTTGTCATAGATGGAAATTTGAAGAACGTACCTTCAAAACTTGGGATCTGTTATAAACAGGCATAAGTACTTCAGGGACAAGAAGTACCACAAATGTTAGTGAAGCACATCAAATATTTTATGTAGGGCATAAATCAAAACATATTGACAGAAATTAATTTTGGATCTGTCTTTGCCTGTATGGCAACTATGATTGGTTAATCATCACTAAAACTTTCATGGCTTCAGGATATGACTACAGTACATTGCCTTATTATTTAGACAATTTTAGTGAAGAAAAATACAATACTGTCAGTATAACTACAACATAAGTACGCATAGATATTCTTATTTTTAACTAAACCCAGAAAGGAGTTTTAAAAATATACCAAAAATCACATACATAAAGATAACATGCAAGCAAGTGAGAGAGTAAAAAGGTCATTTGTAGTTGCTGCTTCATTTAATTTCACATAAAATAACTATATATTTTCCAAGTGTCATCTGTCACGAGGGACAAAAAAGAAAAGAAAGTGAATTTTATTTCTGAACTTAGAAGAAAAACATCTTTGATGAGCAAAACAAACTTCTGCATTTCACTGGTGTTGTATATAGCAAAATGTTGTATATAGAAACAACATTTATTTACTGCATGCCAATATCTTTTTGTTGTAATTGTAGCACTGCTGAAGGCATCCAAGCTATGATAAGAGAAAGCTTGTTCCATGTCTCCAAGTCATTTCAGTATAACACAGGTCTGTATTTTATTTCTAATGGTACCAGTGCATCTCAGTACCTTTTGCAAGAAGCCCATTTCAGCGCTTAGAAATCAGCTGTACCAACACTGGTCTGCTGTGCTTGGAGAGGAATGCTGAAGACTGACTGTCTCTAAGGGAGAAAGAATTCCACAAGAGGGAAGAACTCCACACATTCTGTTACAGATGGGAATATGTAGTACTACTCACTTGTACTGATTGGATTGTGTGTCCTTCAGACATATCAGAGACATGTTCAGCTCTAGCGGAGAGTGGAATTTGGATTTCAGTAATTTAATAGTCTGACCCAGATTCATTAGTGTGTGCGTGACCCACTGCCTTCAGTCAGCACATGTGAGCATATGAAAATTTATGTAAAACAAGCTTGCAAGATTCAAAGTTGACATTTGGTTATTTCACAGCTGTCAATACAAGGTAGACATTTTGTAGCAGTAGAAATTGGCTTTAAAAGAATAAAAATTACCTAGCTTTAAGCTTAAAAAATTTCATTTATTATTTAGGCATTGCTTAAAAAATGTCTCGTGTTTGACACATGATTAGCTGCTGGAAGAAGCAAGTTCTCTTACATAAACATTATTATATGCTATTTGTAGGGTTTGGTTGGGGTTTTTTTTTAAATCTTTAGTTGACAGGAGACTGCCTGAAAAAATAAGTGGCTCACCACCATAAGCCAACAGGCAGTCAAAGCTCTCATTCACATTATTGTCAAATGCAGTGGAAAAGTAAACCCCCCACAAAGTGACTTTTTGGTAGAGGGTTGTGCCAGACTCCTGATTGCAGTACATAGGCTCACACAGTTATTTTCTCCGACCTGCCAAAGTTAGATTTGAAATGGCATGGAAGAATGGTTCAAGGAAATGAAAGTATAATTGTTCTGTCAATTATATTTCTGACTCTAGCAATCACATGCATGTTGTGAGAAGCAAGTTCTTCAGTCCGTTTCATTATTTTGTTTTGTTTTCTTCCTGGAAAAGAATAATGATGTCTCATTTGCATAATTCACTATAGGGAAGAAAACCACATTTTTTATAGGAAATGGTAAATTCTGCAGTAGTTCACTTCATAAACAGTAACCAGTGGTTGCTGCAGGATGAGGCAGAAAGAGGCCTTGAGGACTATTTGGCAGAGCACTGCATATGAGAGTATTAAACGTTATTCTCCACAGAAATCTACATCTATGACAGTGACATAATGCTCTCAGGACAAACCAACACTTAACTCTAACATTTCATGAAAACAATCTATGCATTTCAAATGAATAATGGAGTTTGATTTAAGGAAGAACAAAGCTCAAAAAAAGAAAAAATAGAGCTCTTATTGAAGCATTATTTTGAGCAATGTTTTCTTTCACTGACAATTACGTTCAAGTAAAGCAAGAACAAACTTTCTTTGAAACCGAATACCTTCCTTTCCAACATTTCCCTTTTCCAAGAGAATCTGGTTTGTTGCAGTTTTTAAAAAAAAAAAAAAAAGAAAAAAAAATCAGATTTGATCCATTTGAACTCTGCAAAACAGAAACAACTTTGAAATGTTTTTCAACTATCTCTAACCACATGCAGATACTAGAAGACACAATCAAAATAGTTAACAGCAGCTTTCCTTTAGAAGAAAAACAAGATTTCAGTGATGGCTAAACTGCCTTGGATTAGCAGAAGTTGATGAAAACCCACAAGCACAATGGAGTTTCCTTTCTTCCTTGACTTTTCACACTAGAATTACTTCCCTTCCCTATTATAATGAAATATCTTTTTAAGCAGCAGAAGCCCAAATTCTTGACGATATATTATGAAGAGGCTGAGCACAGAGTAACACAAATATAGTAGAAGTTATAACATGGGCTTGAATCCATTCCAGTAGATTGAGGAATGAACCCTTTTCTCCTGGTCATTTCAAGCCTACCATGGCACTGCAAAAGTGCTGGACCTGACACTGGGAGCTCTGCAGATCTTTGCCTGAATCTCACCACAAACACAAATATGTTTGCTTGTATTGTCTTCTTTTTATAGTCTAGGTGTAGGAGTCTGCTTGTTTCTCACATTTGTTCACATTAATTTTTGCCATTGACTTCAACAATTGTATTTTTGGTGCAACACTTAGGGGGGGATTGCGCTTCAGGGCAGAAGGGACTGGACAAGAGGAAGATTAAACTGCATAAACAGAAATAAACCTTCCTAATTTTGTTCAGAAAATTATCCTGTGCTTCAGCAAATGCTAGTTGTGCATTCGGTTTCCAATGGTATGGTCCCAGCACACCAGGTATTAGTTTCCAACCTGAGAAACTCTGATTATAACAACCCTAACTGAATTCAAGGTTTGCTGCAAGATCTTGTGCCTTGCGCTGGTTCCAATCACGGACCTTCTGTAAGATCACCTCCTTGGATCTCAAGAAAAGGCTTTGTTCTACTGCATGGTAATACCTGATTTGCTTGGTCTGAATAAACATTTCAAACTCTTTTCTTATACAAATGACTAAAAGCTAAATAAAAATATCAACTATTTTCTCCCATTTTTCTTATTCTCTTCTTGCTCTTCAAAGGCATTATCTAAATATCCATTAGTTCAGATACTCTAAAATAACATGATTTAAGACTATATAGACCAATGTAGACTCACTGCTGAGTTCTTTAGTGAATTATTTTAACTGGCAATGAACAAAATTTTAAACAAGTAATTCCTAAAATTAGTAGCAGGCAGATTAAATATATAAAATATCATAAGAACTTCAAGTTCTTAAACTTGGAAGTGTCACTTACTTCTTCCCCCCATTAGCTGCATATGCCAAGGGCTTCATTTGGATCAACTTCAGCTCCATAATGCATCCGCAACTTCAGCTGTCTCAGCCAGACCGATGAACCACTCGGCTTTATTAAGTTTCTTAGCCACTTCCCAAAACTTGCTACTTAGTCTTTTGACAACTGTTCTGATTGCTACAGAAATAGGTCATGCAATTTGTTAATACATAATATTTCCTGCTCATTTTTAATGTGGTACTCTTGGGATTCACAGGTGAGGAGCCTACATTACAGGTCATGAAGCATTACCATGGTGGAAGCCTCCATGCAGCATGAGACCATGCATGGAGACCATCATACAGCTCTTGTGAAAATTTCATTAGACAACACTATAGGAAGTCTGACTGTAGTTCAGAGTAATTTTAACTGCCAGTTAAAATCTCATCCCATTACTGCCCAAGACTGCCAAGAATTTCTGTTTGGCCATCCGCAAAGAAATTATTCTTATGCTTTCTGGACCAGAGACAAGCATCAAGAATTGAAGTCCAAAATATTCCTTATTCTCTACCTTTCCTTATTAAATAAGGATTAAAACCAGCAATCTTGTTTTTACTAGGTATTTCAGGCCAAATTCTTATTTGTTTCAAAATTCTGTTTGAATGCAGCAAGAACTTATTATGAGGCAGTAAAACACCTCTTGACCACTAGTTTCCATATTTCTTCCTACCCTTTGCAGTTCTAATCTGTGTCAGATTTCATAAACCTGACATCAGATACAAGTACACCGTTACTGCCAGCAAAGTTTTATGGGTGAGAGGGAGCTCTCTCAGTTGTTTTTTGCTAATTTCCATCTACCATGGAAAATGGACATAAACGGGAGGATCCTGTATTACCTATCTACACTTGTTAACTGACTAAATCTCTGCTTCCTTTTCCTCAAAAACCTCACTGCAAACATCCCTTTTTCATGTCCTTCATACTCTTACTGATTAGACAGAATTTACTGAGGTTTTTCTCTTGTGATAACCAACATGTTTATGTCCTGAAAAAACTATGGGGGGTGGGGGGAAGAAATCCAAAGAGAACAAGGAGAAATTTGAAATTGTTGATTGAAACATTGAAAATGTTTTCCAGATCACCAGGTCTCTAAATTATTTGCCTTCTCATTGGTTGAGACAACTTTGCCAGTCGCATGAAAAAATCTCATGGCTCATTTTGACTTTAGCAGCAGCTTTCCTAAAGATTTCTTATTATTGTTATTTTAAATCTTAACAAGTAGCTGAACTCTAATGCCTTTCTCTTCACTAATATAAAACCCACAATTGGCCAGTTGGTTTAAGGATTTAAAATTCTTACAAAAGCTTTGTCATCAACTTTTCATGTTAAGTTTGGGAATTAATTCCCTCAAAAAAAAAAAAAATAGCCTTTATCACCTTCTGCAATGAAGTCAAGTGATACAAATACTTTTCTTCCCACATTTTTTGCACAAATAAATAAATAGACTGAAGTTCACAGCTCTGTTTCCAGTTCTCCTTTGACACAGGCAGTGCCTGAGACTTAACCAGATGGAAGTCTGTCAGAGCTCTGAGCTGTTCCTTCTCCTTCTTCTGCCTTGGTGAGTCAGCACTTGCGATCAAAGGTAAAGAATTACAGAAAAGGCTGTTTTCTTCAAAGCCTGAAAAGGATGGGGGGGGGGGTGAGTTTTTGGTTGGTTGGTTGTTGGTTTTGGTTTTTCTTTTGTTGTTTGTTTAGGTGGGTTTGTTTGTTTGTTTTTACACACAATTAGAAAATGAATATTTGCCCCTTGAACTGATGCCTCTGACTTTCTTTGGGCTCCCTGGCCTTTTCATTTATTTGTCTTTAAATAAAGAGTATGTCTAGCATCAGATAAGAAAGGGGAGAAGGGAACTGACAACAATTGAAACTTTTCCAAGAAAATCCAATAAACAGGCATTTATAATGCAGACATTTCTGAGCTATCTTGTTGAGCACCATTAAATTCACCTTTAAGCTGCAAATCCACCATACCAAAACATCTGAGACATCCCAGCAAACTGAACCACAAAGGAGTTTCTGTCAACATACCCAAGTCTCTGAAAACTAGCCTGGTGACTGTTATTTATGTTTTAAATCTTTGACAGACATAAAACAAACTTATTTGGTGCCATATATGCAAATGTGCCATCAAATACTGGCGCCTTTCAGATTTCAAAGCACGTATATTCTTGTGCTGTTTTCCACATAATCTAGCCTCAAATAAAGGCATCAGTAATTTTGACTTGATTACACTATAATTATTCAAATATCTTTAATTTTATACTCTGGACTAATTTCCATATCCGTTGTTATCATTAAAAGAGATTGTTATAGATAATGTATCTCATGTATTTCCCCTAATTGAAAAATGCAGTTCTTGAACAATAACAGTTATGACAACAACAACAACAACCCTGTTGAAAGGCTACTTTGGCAATATAGCTGTAATTATTGCAAACATAATCTATGGCAAGCCACCATAATAAATAGCAGAGCAGAAAGACAAGCTGCCGACAGTTAACTTTGTCCTTTTTGCCTAGTTTCTGTTTCTTCACCATGATCCAATAGACAGTGTTGGAACTTTGCCAGGGAACTCACAAAGTAAGCTTATTATTTACAAAACTCGATATCCAGGCTCTATCCCAAGTAAGTTCAGTGTAGTTGTTTTGTACTGAAGACCCTCCAGAACCAGAACACCCACAGCTGGACCTTCCAGCAGTCAGTGACTCCCAGCACAGCCCTGAGTCATGGTGCAGCAGCATCTTCTCTATTAAAAGGTATGCTTTCCCCAAATAACCTTTCTGTTGGCAGATTCTCACTGGGTGTAGAAAGTGAGGAGGGGTAGAACAATTCACTAGAAAAAGTACAGGTAGGACAAATTAAGACAAGTTACTTCTTCCTAGATCTCCCCCAAAACTGGAAAAACAACCAAGAGGGAAAATGTCAGACAAAAACAGTGCAGGGAAAATATGAGAGAAGTGTGAGAAAGGTTTAAAAAAAAGAGACTGAGACAATAGAAGAAATAGCAGAAGAGGAAACAAGAAAATAAAAGAAGGGGGAAATTAACTGTGAGAAAAGGAACTACACACTGAGAAGAGGAAAACCAAAGGGTAGTCAGAAACAGAGTGCAGATGCATGAATTTCATATTTGCCAAACACCATCACAGCTCAGAGGAAGAGGTTCAGGTGCCATGTACCGGAATAAAAGAGAGGATGCAAATACCAAATGAAATTATGAAAAAGAGAAGAAAAACCAGTGTGAAAGAAGAGTGGCATTAAGATTAAAAGCTCTTCAGGGGAAAGATTGCCTTTTTATTGTGTGCTTTTGCAAAAGTCAGTAGAAGAGAATTTTTAGCATAACTCTTTTCTCCGAGTGCTACTTCAGTACAAATAATTAATAACAATAACAGTCAAAATAATTCATAAGACTAATGACTTTACAAATGATTTTGTGCAGTCCTCAAGGGTAAGTGTTCCTTTCTCTCAACTCGCTACCCAAAAATCACCAGCAAATCTAGCTGCATCCCTTGACAGCTCATCTTATCTTTCTCCTTTCCTTATTTCAGCTTGAATTATGGACCAATTAATATACTTTCTACCTTATAAGCAGAGCCAGAGAAACCCCCTACAGTTAGCTCCATGCTGAAGCTGACTGCATGTTGTGTTGAATTTGTAATGAACACCCTTCTGCTGGCACTTGGCACTGCTTTTTCAAAGCCAAGTGTTTGGATAGGTAAATAACAAATGCTGGATTTGTCAGATCTCTGGAACATTGGCATTTTACCATGGATATTGCAGTGTCTGATTACCACACTACAGTGTTAATATCTCTTTTTAAATGTATGCTCTCAAGAAAATGAGTTTCCCTACAATCACATTTGATCATTAACTTACACTTACAAAATATGGACCAGTTCCAGCAGAGCCTACTCACTCTTCCTTCATACTGATGTTCTTCTCTTCCATTACATACACTGGGCTGATTTTTTAGCAAGAACAAAACCACAGAGAATGAAAGCCCAGAGAGAATTACCTGGTCTGGTGGCAGACGCGAGCAGTGCTCTCAGCTGTCTGGATGCAAATCCACCCCAGCCTAGAAGCATGCACCCATCGTTTTCAACACATGCCAACAGCCCCACCTTCCTCAGCTGCACCAGTGGCTGCAGTGGTCTGCCGAGACCCACTCAGTAGCTCTGCATTTCTGGTGGTGAGCTGCCAGCTGAACATGGGAATGATCCTATAGCTCTGCTATCCGCTGCACATGTCCATATTCTAGCTATCAACAGCACCGTATGTTGTGAGAAAGGGAGACCTGGAAAACCTTAGCGTTGAAAGCCTTTTCTTATCCTTCAGTGAGCTCCTTCTAGTTTCTTACTATCTTGATTTCTAAGTGAAAATATTCTTCAGGTGCAACTTCTCAAAAAAAATAAAAAACAAAACCAAACACCAGAGTATATCTATCATCATTTTCTCTTACAGCCCTTTTGAAGTAAAATAAGTGGACTAGCAAAGATTTCTCTCTCCTTACAGTCGTGCCTCTATTGTACATGTGAATGACTGTCTTCCCAAATGTCAGCTGTCAGATAGCACTGTGGCATTTGGTCAGTGCAATTTTAATTTCTGTCGATAAAATAATTGTAATTGAATTAGAATCAATACAGATTAAAAGGGAGGCAGGCTGCTGGACTGATCTTCTCCAGGATCCTTCTCCATAGTTCTCTCCATCTTCCCTCTGTTGTTACCTATTGACTAAGATGTAAGATTCGAGGGAAAATGGAAGGCAGTAGGGATTTTTATTTACAAATTTGTATTTACAAAAGTTATTCTGTTTGCCTTTGCATTTTCCAACATTGTGGCCTCTCAATTCTTGAAAAACTGGTAGACATATTTTAAGGGAATAGGGGAAGAAAAACTAATTTACGTCACTTTGTACTGGTCTGCCACTAACATTTTACCTTCCTGCTAACTGTGATGCTTGCACATATATAATGTAGAGCTTTTTTTTTTTTTTCTGGCAGAGGTAGAAAAGGGTCTGAAATTTCACCAACTCTGCAGAAGCTAAAACAGTAGATGGGACATCCATCTGCAGAGAGTTTCCTTAATTCATAGAAGTGACTTAAGGAGAAATGTCACTGTGCAGGTCAGTCACCACCTCCGCTGTTCTGGGGCCACTGCCACCACCAGTGTTTTCTGGAACTCAGTGCATGCATTTTTAAGTCACAGATTCATTATTTCTAAATAAAGCCTCACCACTATCTCTGAAAAACACATTGTTGTGCTAGCAGTAGCTACATTGCAGTAGTATGAACTTTTACTAGTGTGCATGCTGATCATGTCTCAGCACATTTGAATGAGCAAGGCTGCCCTGTAATTGCAGTTTTGTTATAAATCCAATAAATAATAATGCAACATGAAATTACATTTGCTCTTTGTGCTGTCATATCATATCATAAATTCGTACGGAATGATTTGTCTAGTCTCAAACTAAAGGACCCACTCAGCAAGCTGCTCTCCAGTTTTTCCCTTCTGTGTTTCTAAATAGTGTTCCCTCATACTGTTGGGAGAGCTAAAAATGAGCTGGGGGAGGGGGGGGGAAGTGTGTTGCCTAGGAGGCAAAATATCCTCACATGTTCATAAAAATAAGTGAAAACAACAAATCTGCATCAACTTTCCTTAAATAACAGCAGTCACACAATGGCAGGCAGCAGCACTCACAGAGACAGCTGGTCCTTATTGAAATAAGGAGGGAAAAGAGGAGAAAACAGAAATCAACATCCTTGAGTATTGATATGGTTCATTTTGTAAATTGTAAATGTCTCTAAATAGCTCCTACAGTGCAGGACACAGTTTTAGACAAAGCTATGATAGAAAAACATTTCCAACTTTTCCTACATCAAGAGAAATACGATTTGTAGCAGCTTCTGGCAGTACTAACATGAGCTAGTACAACTTATATCCAGCAAGTACTTTATAGCTAGGCCAGACTGACACTTCAAGAAACACCTTTCAGCAACAAGGAGGAACTGACCAGTTTAAGGAATATTCTTAACACTGGATCTGCTTCCTCATTTTCAAAACTACGTTCTGATGCAAACTTCCAGTGCACGATTGATCTGACACTAGGTCCCAACAGTCCTTGACAGCCTCCTATGTCTACTGTAGGCAGTAAGCAGCCTGTTGTCTGCTCTTCAGAGGTTTGGCAATTAACAATTCATTTTATCATGCAATATTAACAGCTGTAATAACAAAGCCAACCCGAGCAGCAGCAATATGAATAACAACAAAGGAAAAAACAAAACCTGCAACACTTGGAAGGCAATTAAAAGGAGCTGGTTTCATCAGAAAAGTGGAAGTTAGTTATTCAGGGATGAAAACAGGGAGAAGGAAGTAGAAAGGCTGGAGCCAGAAGAGCTGCCTCCCCAAGTCAATTCTGGGCTGAGAAGATGCAACTGGTTTGACTTCTTTGAAACCAAACACCAAAACACATTTGCCTTCAAGGCAAACCAGGTGCATTTACCAATTCCATAGCTCCACACACACATCACATTGTGCAGCCAAGGTGCCATGTACAGAGACCACCACCTTCAACCAGCCCCTGGGGGTGCCTCACTGGCATAGGGGTTGACAAAGGCACCTGTTGGGAACAAAGTAAAGTGGGAGTAAAAGAGCTTGGCCAGTTGGCTCACTAGATGGGATCACTTGACCCTTAAGCAAAAATCACAAGGAGGAAGGGACTGGACGTGCCACAGATGGTCACAAAGGCTTCACTTGTCCCCTGGTTTCTATTGCAACTACATCAACATTTTTCTTTCTGAGTTTGGCAAAGGTTTTAATAAAGTGTTGATAGGGCAGGGGTGTTGCTTCAGGTTGAAACAGCCAGAGACCTGAACTGGGGAAAAAGTGGCTGAGCATCCTCCAATCCAACAAATGCTGGCAGCAGGTGAGATCAACTCCTCAGTGGAACAGAAGACACAAATACAGGAGTTTAATTTTTACATATAGGTATGCATATAGGATCACTGCAGGTACAGAACTGCCCTTTTTCAAAATACAGATGTCCAATTTCCTCAGCCCAGTGCAGAGCTCTACAGGCATTCTCACCTTGTTTCACTTCCTGAACTCCTACTGGAAATTATTCATGCAGACCAAAGGCCTAACTGAATGCAAGTGATCTGCAATGCAGATAAGGGAGCTAAAAGACGTGTTTGGGAAGGAAAAGTTTAACTGATTGACTAAATTACTTGACTTAAATACTTGTCTCCAAAGATTATATTATTTAATCCTGTTGATATTTGCGTGGTGATAGCTGGGTTTTATGTTTTAATCTGCCTGAATGAAAGTGGATAAATTGGGTGATAAGTCTTTAAAAATCAAGCTGGACTTCCTATCTCACCGATCTTATCTTTCCGTTGGGACTCAATGCTACTTTGATGAGACATTTGCCCTTTTCTCTGAATTCCATATTATACCAAATTCATTACGATGATTGCTGTAATCTGTGTAGCCCTAACTGTAAGCCTCTTCAATAAATCTTTTCTGCTTTGTTTCTGCCAGGTTCTGTAATGGCATCAGGACACGTAGGAGAGGACAGTCTCAGGCAAGACCCAGCCTGTGGGATCGCTTTGTCTGTGCCATCCCTGCTCCAGTTCTGGTGGAGTTGGGGAGCCATGTTATCGCTTGCAGTGAAGGCCATACAAATGATATAAAGGAAAAGGCCCTGACCCAAAGGGGCAACAATCATCTTTGAAAAACCTACAGAAATCATAATAGCAATAACTTACTGCCCTAAGATATATGGGAAATGCCAGTTTTCTGATGTCTGGAAAGGAAGAAAAAGGGAGGGGAATTTTGTGAATGCAGTAGATATTTTAGTTAGAAGAAATCAGTTTTATGAAAACCACAGAGTTTCAGAAGGGGAAATCTTAAAATATTTGCCATGAAAAAGTTAGTTAAGATTTATTTAAACAATTACAGGGCTAACTCAGTTGCCGTCAGAAAAGTTATTTAAAATTAGCATTCTAAATCAAATCCTTAAAAAGAGACAGAAGGGGTCCTACTCCTGCAGCACTGCTGCTTAGTCAAAGCATTCAGAATTCAAATCAGACTATTAAATACAAAAAGAATAAGGCACAGCAATTACTTTTGTTCACTGCTTCCAGCTTTGCTTTACAGATATAAAATGTACTTAGAACTCTGGCACTTTATTATCTCTAAAGTTACTACTTGTTTATAGTGAATTCCTGGATATGCTTTACTAATCACAACTGGGGTGTGGTAGAAACTTCAGCTGAAGTGACAATGACAGGCTTAAAATTATAAACATAAGATGCTTTATATACAACCAGTGCATAAATTTTATCAGGAAATAACGGGCTGTATGCACCCCTCTCTCCTTTGCTGAACAGATAAATCAGCAGTGCTATTCCTAAACCTTAAAACCAAATAGGTAAACAATCTGTTTAATTTAGTAATTAAGAGTTTGCCCGGGGCATTAATATGTGAGATTAAAAGACCTGATTTCTGAGTAGTAGAAGAGTATCTAGTAAGTAGCACAACCCTGCAAGCCTCTGACTTGGTTTTACTTTTCCTCACTAACTTTAATCAATTCCTGCAGTCACTGATCCGTGTTCGTTGCACGGTGTGTAAAACAGCAAGTGCCTTTTGCCTCGCTGCAAAATGTGGGAGGAAGAAAAGAGCTTGTGCAGTAAAGGAGTCCATAAGCGTCCAGTGGGCTTAAAAAGCAGGAATGCCTGCTGCAGTCGTGCTGGGTGAGTTGGAAAACAAGGGTCAGGTAACTGACTGGGCTGTGCAGACTTCCCCAGAGAAACGTATTGTGCCCAAATTCCCGGGAGGAACATGAAATCATTCTCAAATCATCATTCACAAAAGAGAAACGCAGACCATCTGCAGCAACATGCATTTCACAGCCATGCAGGTCTAAAGCTGACCCAGGAGGAAAATGTGGGGACTACCCACCAAGGGGCAAAACAGCAAGGAAAGACAGGACATGTCTGACAGGGAACAACCAAGAAATGAAGGCAGGCTCGTTCACACACTGGACAGCCCATTTAGGTATTTTATCTCTATGTTTACCTGCACTGAACGCCAAGTGTGCCCTTCATCACCTTATTATTCCTTAACTTTGCCCCATTATGCTCTGCAGGAGGATGATGCTCACCTGTTTACATACTGCTAAAGCTCCAGCTATACTCCATATCTATTTGTAGACTCTTCCAAGGAATGAGAAAGCAGATGCTTGAGGGAAGGGAGAGGTCCTCTCTGTTCATGAAGACCGCAGAGATCAGCCACACATCGTTCCTTTTGACAAATTCTAGTGTTGCTTCTAGTCTAGAAGACAAAACAGAAAGAAAGAAACCAGTGACTTGTCTTTTATTAAAGGACTAACTTAAGAGACTTTGAGATTTTGTTTATGAGGGGCATCAGGTATTGATTCTATATGCAGACAAGACACAATCAACAGGCTTCAGAATTCGCCTCAGTAATAATTGCATATTGAGAAGTGTACTGGTTGGGTTTTTAAAATATTTTTATAGTTTTCATAAGAATTCCAGCATTATGGATTACTGGCAGCAACTGTGGAAGAGCTTATCCTCTGAATCAATCAGGCTCACATCATCTCCAATCAAAAAGTCATTAGAGTGTATTGCTGTAGCACTCTGCTTCTCACCAAGGACTATTAGCTTGGACAAAGCCTCGTGCTAATGCACCTACAGAGTTTCCAGTTTAGACGAGGTCTGTACCTGAACAGCTTAAAATGCAGGCAGAGCGTAGCTGAAAAAAAAAAAAAAAACAAACCACCATATAAGTTTTAAAGGTGCTACACATGTAAATTAGTCATAACTACAAAAAAAACAAAACAAAAAAAAAAAAAAGCAGCTAGGGAAGACTCATTTTTCTTTTGCTTTCATATATATTAATCAGGACCAGTCTAGCAGGGAAGCACTTTCAGAAAGCATATCAGTCAGCAAATCTGACATTGCCTCTCAGTGAAAGGCCAGGCTGATGTTATGTTGCAAATTAATGTCCAGTAGGGCAAATGAGTAACTCCACAACTCAGAAATAGTCACAGACTTAAAAGCTGAAGACCCCAGTGACACTATGCATTCTGTACCAGCCCACAAGATGCAGCAGATGTACTACTCTACTCCCTCATAATGACTGTGCCACAGCGAGACTTTCCAGATAAGACACATCATACTCCGTGACTTGTCACTTATAACCAGAGGGGTTGCGTCAGTGCCTGCTAAACTAAAAGATTTCTATAAAATGACAAGAGTTATATTTCCTCTTACTAGGACTAAGCTTGCTGCTTCTTCCATGCTTCCTACCCCACAGCAGCCCAAAAAGTTAATCTTTGAACTCTGGATGTGAACTTGGATCCTAGTACTCCCATTTGTTAAAATAAACACTAAATGGCCTACAGCTGATTTACCACCAAAATCCAGCAGGCACAAGAAAGTAGGTAGGTTGGTATTAAATTGATTCTGATTGCATTTTCCTGGGTTTCCCAGAAGCATTTTGCTCACATTAGCACTGCATTCAGAAGCCCACAAAAGGGAGAGTTAGGAACACAATTTTAAGAGATTTAAAATATTTATAGACTGCGGTTTCATGATTACAATAAAACCTATTGCACTTTTGGGGCATCTCCATTGTTCAGGAGATGTCTTCAGCTCTATGAGGACTTTTCCATTATTAACAGGAGGTTGGCAAGTAATTTAATGTTCTTTTAAACACTATAAGCAAATTGTCGAAGCAAGCCCATATAACCCTGGAAGGAATTTGTGCATGCTCTTCTAGATACAGTTTGACTCCTATTTCCAAAGATGACATGATTTTCTCCTTACTCATCACTTCTGGCTCTAAAATTAAATTTGTGTAGTTTACTCAGTAATGGAGTAAAAGAGAGCATAGAAGCATCACCTGCTGCAAGGGGATCAAGCCTCTGTAGGGCTTTACAACTTCTCGCAATTCCTCAGCATGCATTTTTCAACATTGCAGCCTCTCCGAAGTTTTGACAAATTGGTGGGCACATTTTAAGAGAATCAGAAAGAACACTAATTCATATCATCTTTGCACTGCTCTGTTACTAAGAGTTTCTGTTACTGTGATTTCTGCTAGTTGTCACCCCAACATACATATATATACATATATTTGCAGTGATTGTTTGTTTGTTTGTTTAGGGGTTTTTGAGTAAGAGTTGTAAAAGGGATGTAATCAACTCCGCTCATAACCAGAAGTGGTATCTTGGGGTATTCTAGAGCAAGTTGGTCAACAGCATTTTGGCCTGCAATTTCCACACCAAATTAACCCTTTGATTTTGTATGAGAAGGACAGCAGCAAGAACAAATAGGCAGACTTTATCTGTGCAAAAATCAGTCTTCTAATTAATTGTAATTAATCATTATTCAGTGAAAATATAGAGATGTCTTGTCTGGCACCGATTATTAACATCAGGAAATTACTGTTTGGCTGGTTTTAAACTACCAACTGGTTTTAAACTGCAAACATACTCTACTAGGAACTGACTTACCTCCTATAGACGCAGCTTTAAGCGACTCTTGCTTCTTATAGGAGTCAAAGGTGCTAAACCCTCAGATGCTGTGATACTCATGGGTGACAAAGACTGCACTTCTCCGTTTACAGGGATTAAGCAAAGTCATGGCTTCCCTGAAAATTTGGTTCTGTTTTCATAAGTGTTTATAAGGACAGGGGAAGTATTACAGGAAGGTGTATAAAAATCAACTGATTTCTTCAGAAAAAAAAGTACAGAACCTGTATATTTTTATTTCTAAAATTCAATTTTTTTGAAATGTTAGCTTCAGATCAGAGCATATAAAATTACTTCATTTAATTTCAACCCAAAGGAAACCTCAAGATCTAAGCACTTCTCTAGCTTAAAAAAAAGCCCATTGCACCATCTGCCGGACGCTTTTTAAACCAAGTTCTAGAAAAAACAACACTGTCCACAGGTACAGGCTGCTTATTTCATACCCTGCTCTCAGGCAGCAGCCCTGTGTCAAAATGCTGTAATTGCAAGCCTGTAAAATAATTCTGAGCTTCAGGATTTCTGCTAAAAGGTAAAAGCGAAGCTGCAGTTTACCAACACCGAGTGTAAGGCTTCTCAGCACTTTCTGTTTTGATAAGGCAGCCCAGTAAAAAGCAGGATGAGCAAGCTCTCCAAACCATATTCAGCCATGCATCTGCAAAGACGATGACTGGCTTGCAGCAGGCTTCTTTCGTGGTTTTTTTTTTAAAAAAAAAAAAGAAAAATTGCATATTTCCCACTCTGTAAACATTTTCCCATCTCTTTGAGAGGTTTCTACAGGAGCTCTTACCAACTGGCAGTGTATCTAGTAGATGGCAGATATAAACAATTTTGGCATAGGTTTTAAAATCTGAAATTGTTCAAATCTAGGTGTTTAAGAAATTGATTTTACAAGTTCACTGCCAAGTCTAGGAGAATATATATAAACTTTTAGTATGATTGTGTCAAAAAAACCCAGGGTCCTAAAAAAATAAAAAATTAATCCTCAAGCCCTGCAGATAACTGGAATCCCCACAGCATTCTCAATGTGAATCCTAAATGGGCTGTATGGTTATACAGCCTGACTCCAGTAGTAAACCCACTGCTTTCATGGAGTTTATTTTGGTTTTGCCACATAAAAATTCAGCTGATTTCTAGTCCATGTTTTGATGCTGGTTTTAACCACAAAAACAGTACATGGCTCGAAACTCCAAGTCCTGACAGAGTGATACACTACATCAATCCATTCAAAATGCCCAAACATCTTATTTTAAAAAGGACAGCAGAGAAGAAGGGGAAAAGAAATATTATACTTTTACATTTCAATTTATCTGGCTGTTACATTTTGGTTAGCAGTTCATTTCAGACACAACTTTTCAGCTGACAGAAGCAATGATTTCACTTTGAATTCCATAACAACGTGCCTGTCACCTGCTTGCTCATTTTATGCCTTTTCTATCCCTGAATGCTTTGTCAGCAAGTCTGAAAAGACATGAAAAAAGTAATTACTATATTCACAGATTTTACATTTAAATTTGGACCTTTGAGAAGCTGGTGTTAAAAGTTAACACAATTAATGAGGATGAGGAGCAGAAAAGCCTCCTTAAGAACTCCCAAAGACCACACCATAAAGACTGAATTTCCCTGTAACACAATTTAGACATCACAGCAATTGATGCTACAAGATAAAGCAGTAATGGTTGGCATGTCTGGAATTTCATGCAACATTTCTTTCTTGAATTTGTCCTTCTTGTCCCTAACCCAGTGGTCAGGGACTCAGAGTCCGTTTCTGCTCAAGCACCCTGTTATTCTCCTTCTAGACTATGGGGAAGCCACACTTCCATCAAAACCACAGGTATAAAACTCAATAGCTCAGTATACTATGGTCAAATAAATGATTGAACAGTGCTAAGTAATATCTTACACCATTTTTCAGTGACAGTAGTACCAAAAAAGCTACATTTCCTTTGCTCTTTGTGAGAGGGACTCTGAACAGGGCGAAAAGCATCCTGCCTGGCAATGCCAGGTTATTCTAGAAGATGTCACTGAAAATAATGTCTTCCAGCCCCAGCCTGTAATTTTATTCACCTACAATTCAGCTGACACCATTGCCCTGGATTTCTCCTCCTTGTTAGAGATTAAAATGGCTGAAGCCAAACATGAAATACTACACTACTTCAAAAAAATCTGTTTGGGAATTCAAAACCCAGGGACAACTGGACTCTGCAATAGCTCTTATGCCCTACTGACACTTCCTCCCTCCAGTCTCAGCAGTAAAACCAGATTTAAAACATTACTGTATTTTTAATGTAATTGACTGATTTCTGCTGAGTGTCTTTGCCCTCTCCTCCCCTCATCCTTCAGTTGCACCAGGTTCACAGGCAGAGAAAGAGAAGTTAAAGCAAGAAGCATCCAGGAAAAACAGAAATCCTAGCTCACTCTGCCTCATACAGACAAGGCAGGCATGAAAATCATCCTGAAAATTCAAGTTTCCATAATTTTTCAAGTGGCCCCTAGAGGAATTCCCTAGTAATCAAATTGTTCCTAGATCTGCTGGAGCTTATTAAGAAACACCTCTAAGCAGAAACAAGACCTCTCTGCCAACTGCTTTAAATCAGTGGAGAATTTGTTGGGTATGGGTCCCAGTTGGCTTCCCCATAATTTAGTCCTGACACTGGCTGCATATATGGAGAGGTCTCCAGAGGCTGAAAGACTCTACTGCTGTTGCAAGCAAAAAACAGCTTCCAGAGTTTACAAGACTGAGGGCACTCAGAAGGGATTTAGACATCCAACCAAAACTGTACAGCAATGAATCGGCAGTCAGTAAGTGCAGGACCTCTAGGAAATAAACTGGATAGAAGTATGAGTGATTATCATTTCAAGCATCTTCTATCCTGACATCCCTTACGTGTGTATCAGAATACATAGGTACAGCTTAGACACTAATATGATCCAGGTAGAAATCATAGCCAGACAGAATAAAATACAAAGTAGTTTTGGCTGCTCTGAGCTGACAAAGCACCAGTTTGGACTTATTAAGTAGGTACTCAGCTGGGAGGCTGGGGAACTGGGCTCCCCACTTCTGGTACTGACTTCATGCCCTAAAACAAAAATATTAAGTACACAATGTATTTCATTAGAATAGACATCATCATGGATACGGGTGTAAAAAGCCCCACTTGATTCTTAGCATGCAGCGCTGTTGCTGGAAGACAAATTTAGAGCTAAGGATAATGGGGAAATACAGAATTACAGCTCTACCGCACATAAGTGCATCCCTAACTGCCCAGGAGAGACTTGAGTACCAAACACTGCCCAGCTATCTGGAAAAAAAATATTAATTTTCTCCCACATTTGCTCTGGCTGCTTGCCAAGGGTTTGCACACAATTTCCACATGGATTTCCAGACTTTCCAGTCTTCCTATGTTTATATCTATCTGTCTAATCTCAGTGCACTCAGTAAGGTGTTTGGAGTGCAATCAGCACAGACCTGGAGGGGAGCCAGCTTCCAGAGGTCACAACACATGAAAAGGAGAGCCATGGTGTTTAAAGATGAAGGATGAATTTCATTTAGTTACCATAGTGTGCTGGTTTTGGCTGGGATAGAGTTGATTTTTTTCCATAGGACCTAGTAAGGGAGTATGTTTTGGATTTGTGCTGGCAACAGTGTTGATAACACAGGGACATTTTAGTTGTTGCTGAGCAGTGCTCACACAGAGCCGAGGCCTTTTCTGCTCCTCACCCCACCCCACCAGCGAGGGGGCTGGGGGTGCACAGGACGTCAGGAGGGGACACAGCCGGGACAGCTGACCCCAACCGACCCCAGGGATATCCCAGACCGTGTGGCGTCATGCTCGGCACATACAGCTGGGGGAAGAAGGAGGAAGGGGGGGACGTTTGGAGTGACGGCGTTTGTCTTCCCAAGTCACCGTTACGCGTGACGGAGCCCGGCTGCCCTGGGGATGGCTGAGCACCCGCCTGCCCGTGGGAAGGGTGAATGAATCCCTTGGTTTGCTTTGCTTGTGTGCACGGCTCTTGCTTTACCTATTAATCTGTCTTTGTCTCAACCCAGGAGTTTTCTCACTTTTACCCTACTGATTCTCTCCCCTACCCCACCAGGGGCGAGTGAGCGAGCAGCTGGGTGGGGCTTAGTTGCTGGCTGGGGTTAAACCAGGACCAATAGGGCTGCATTTAGCTGTAATTCTCTATTGGACTTTAAGATATACATAATATACACACATATGTATGATACAGATACAAAATATATATGTTTTTAAACACAGAAACGGTTTTCTTAGTATCAGAAGAAAAGTTGCTCATCAGCTGAATTCTTCCAAAGGAAAAATTATACTCAAAGGTATCCAAAGACCATTGAAATAATGAAAAATCTTGAAGTGGTTGCAGAAGTAGATGTATCAAGTGCTCAGTCCCCATGAGGGAACGGTAGGTTTGGACCCTGTTTCATTGCTGGGGCATGTGTGCATTACTGCACTCTTGACAGATGGCCAACAACCAGAGCCATTGTTTGAACCCTTTCAGTCATGCTTTCCTTGTCTCTAACCTACGGGAAGCAGAGCCATAAACATGCTATTACAATAAATCATCTACTGTTTTCATGAGGGAATCTCTACACACAAATAGGCTGAAGAACAATGCAGACGGGAGGTCTTATCCCTAGAGCAATGTAGCTGATGCAATGCCATTTTCCATGCACCAAATAGTAGCTATTCTTTTTGCCAACACTTAAGACATTTGGGTAAGACACCTTATTCTGTCTTGTGATATAAAGCCATTTCCAATCACTTACCCACTAAAGTGTGGTAAAACAATCAATGTAATTAAGATTAATTATTCTGTTAGTGTGAAAAACAGTGTCCCAGACCTTTATATTATAGCCTAAGAACACCAAAGATAAAAAGATACTCAAGAATCCTCTCCAGAGGACAAAAACTTCCCTTTTCTCATCCAACAAAACAACCAGAAAAAAAGAAATAAACCAATTGACTTTCTTCCAGAAATGGCTTCCCATACTGCCATTATTTAATCCTCAAGGTGACCTGATTTAGGCTGAAAGTACCAATAGATTACCAGAAGGAAGAAATAAAAATAGCACAGAAATGGTATGTGCCGTTCTCCTGAGACTTACGAACATGAAGGACAAGGACAAAATCTTGCTGTTGGTTCAAGAAAAAAAAAAAAAAAAAAGAGAGATAAAAGGAGAAAAAGAATAGCAGAATCCAACGCCCCCTCCACTCTCCAAAGTATAAACTTCCATCCTTCTGAAAAAACAGGTCTTGTGAACTGATAGGCTTTGCTTTCTTTAACAGAAACTCTGGCAGGATTTTAAATTAACCTACAGATTTAAGAAAGTGTCATTTTCTATAGTTTTGCTGAAGCGTGGGATGGATTTATGAATCATTTCAGAAAATGATTAACATAGTCTGAATCTTTCGTGTTTAGATCAGGAAACACACATACTAAAAAATGCCCGGAAGTAATTCCTCCCCCAGAAACCCTTTCTGTTGAAGCTTACCATTTGTTCCCTTTAGAATATCCAGCCTATAGTTTGCACATAGCACGTTTTTAATGTACCTTAGTGAGGTGGGTTTTCCTCCCCAAGCGTTTTGTATCATCTTAAGGAACACAACCACCACAGTGGCTATCACTTGTTGAAAGTCTCTTTTCTACCAGAACCACTGATGTCGAGAAGAGGCAACAACTGTGACTTCATCAGTAGTTTAGTATCTGGTTTGTTTTGATTTCCAGAAGACTGCCCTTCCTCTAGTTTCACAGAGAGAGAGAAGACAGAACAGGAAGCCCAAAAGAGACAGCAGCTGGAAACAGACCCTTTGTGCTCCTCAAATATAAGATGTATAGTAATCAAAGAAACAGGGTTTTTTGCCTCTACACAGCCAAAAAGGTAGGTCAGAGCACAAAGGCACTACAGCAAGATCTGGTTTTCACTGTCATTTTTCACAAGCAGGAGCTTGCCTTGCCCTCCTGTGCACAATGAGCTCCAGAAAAGGCATCTGGTGCTCCTGGTCTCCAGCAGTGAGAGAACATGTTGTAAGCTATTGCTCCCACCGGTCACCTTAAATTATACAATGAGCATGGCAGAATTTGATGATATCTATAGTACATTCATGCACACATAGAGGAGTCTGAGTGTTAGGGGTAATCCCCCAGGAAAAGTCCGATAAAGAATTACAGGCAAGCACAGCCCTACCTTAAGTATCTGGGCTTTGTCCTTCATCTTTATACACCATGAGTCTCCTGGCCATGTGCAGAACTTTGGGAAACTGGCGCTCCTGCAAAACAAGTCTGTGCTCATCACACTCCAAAGACCTGACTGAGCAGCCTGCTGTGCCCCACACAGAAGGATGCATCACTGTCAGTGAGAGTGCTTCCAGGGCAGAAAAGGTACTGACAGATGGCACATTTCTGTATATGTACAGTGCTCTGCCCACTCGTCGTTTAAACTTGATTTAAAATATATATATATACTTGCTACAGCTACATCAACAAAGTAGGATTTACAAAATGCAGAAAAAATATATGCACTTACCTGCATATGATTGCACTGAAAAGTACTTTGTTTTCTGTGTTAAATGCATTAAAAGATTATAGGCTTGCATTTAGGCATATTGCAGAACTTGCTAGACAGTATAATCATTCAAGGAGAAGACTGGAAAGAAGTAGTAGGAAATTCTGTCTTTGGGGTTTTTTTTCAATATTTTTACAAATCATAAAGCAATACTTTGGGAACATCCTAAAATCCTAAACCAGACACAACTTCTGTAAGAATTAAATCAGCCTTTAGATATGTTCACTCTGACTGCTTTGCATAAATATCTAGGAGGATAACAGCCCTTAGTAAGGGTTTTTAACCACGTTTAGGCCAGATTTTGCAAACTAGAGTGCAAGTTCAGAGTAAAACCTATTCTGAGATCTAATTCTCCAGATAGCAGGTTTGATTCTTGTCTTATTTGCAGCGATAATTCTGCAAAAGGCACTTTGCTCCACTGTTTGTGAAACAAGTCCAGAGACTTCAGAACAGGTTTTTGAATAGATGAATATGAATCCTGCACACTGCCCTCATGTCAATGCTGAGTGGAGGATTTCTCCACTAATTACAAGGAAGCTTGGTAAGTCAAAGCAGAAGGAAGTTAAGCTACTGAGGGAATTATATTTGCATGAAGCTTTTCATTTTTTTGTGGCATTTCACAGCTTATCCAGATCGCAATATTTTTGATACAGACAGATATGCACATCAAGAGTAGGAAGGATGAGCCTCAAAGATGTGTTCACAGCTGGCACACACTGACACTTCCATCTTGCAGTGGTCTTCTACCCTACTTGCTTAAATCATCAATGTTAGAAGACAAACAACAGCACACAAAACGTAACCCTTCCAAATTGCCACTTCTTTAAGAACAACTGCTGTTGATGAGGACTGATCCAAATGACCATTTAAAATTAAAATCTAAGTTGAGTGCAACAGATCAACCTCTGCATGCTACAGGTAAAATACTTGTATGTACCTTGCACTTTTTCATTTGTCATTACGTACCGCTTCAGTTTACCATAAAAAGTAAAACACAGCATGTATCATCAGCACATTCTCATCAGGAAAATTAAGTATATACTCGGGAGAGAGAAAAATGTGGCTGAATGACAGACTTCAGTAAGGCAAGCTGTGGTGAATGTTGCTGTTGTGGGTCAAGTTGGCCCAGCTCCAGCTACCCACCCTGCAGGCTGCAGTGCTGCCAGGGCAGAGAGGAGGTGCAGCCCCTTTCACAGGGCAGAGCTTCTGCTCGCCTTTGAGGCAGCAGTTCACATCGAAACGCAGAACTATGAGCTGGATCATGTCTGCTGTGGGGATGGAAACACTCTGCCGAAGGGTAGTAACATCTCAAACTGCTACAGCTGTTCATTCAGTGAGCATGAGCCCTAAATCTTTACACTGTATTTCAAGGATTAGTCCAGCTTTACCACTATATTGTCTGAGACAGGTTAATTCACCTCTTTACATCTCTTTTTTTTTTTTTTCCCCTATCCCTTCTGTTCCTCTCATGCATTTTGATTTTTGCCATTGGTGGAGGGATGGTGTATCTCTTGGTCTGTTTTAGCTTATAGCCCCTACTATAACAAACAAAAAATTTAAATCTTAATGATAGTTATCACAAAATCAAATATGCAGGCAGTAAAATGAGTGATTATCCTAATATGAATATTTGTTTGGTGCTTTTAAGTCGAAAAGGACTGCTTAGAAATTACAATAATCGTAATCAAAAATCAGAATGTATACATATTCGCAATCTAGTCACCAGGATTGCTACTGAGTAAAGAGTCAGTAACCATTAAGTTCTCCTCAGAGATCCTCTGTTGAGGTTACCTCTCAGCTTCAGTGGATCTATATCATAAGAATCTTCCTGAGAGAAGAACACGTTTCTCAGCCAGCATCTTTTTTTTCTCTTTTTTTTGTTTATTTTTCCAAGAGTTACTAAAAATTTAGAGTTTAATACCTTAGTTGTTGCTCTATTACCCAACATGAATTGTATCTACTTCTTTTACCTGCAGGTTTCTTTGTAGAAGGGAGGAAATTTGGTCAAAAAATAACCTATGTGTGAATTTCTGCTCTTCAGTATGCAGCTGAATCCCTGTGTGATAAAGAAATAGCTAAGAGAGAAATTCAACCATGAATCTCCTATTTCGTGGAGTTATATATACCGAATTCCTTAGCAGTTACAAAAGTTTATATTTGCTTTTAACTGGAAGGGCAACAAAATTCAGAACGGTATCAGTTGGAATTTGTATCACCATGGGTATTTGTTCTCTGAATCAAGAGGGGGGGGGGGGGGGGGGAAATCTATAGTGAACTACTCATTTTGATCCAGGCAATATCTACTGTGATTCTTTTTCCTTAAACACAGAGAAACAAAAATAAATGGCCCCATTGGCCAGTAATTTTCCTCTTTTCTAAGGAACTGGGAGACTAATATGTCACTTTCAGACAAAAGAGACTTGGGCTGCAGGCTTTTTCAACACACAGAAAATGACTCTGTTACTTCTGGGATTTTGTTAAGAAGGCAGCCTGCCTCCTTCTATTTCTCTCTTCATTTTGTTGTTTCAAAACACTCAAACAAGCAAACAATTAGCTCAATGGGCTACTACTGATTACAGTCTCTTTGGAAGGGGTGAAGCATGAGCTCTTCAGTTGCAGAGTGATAGACCTGAAACCTCCGATAAATACCAAAATGTTTCACCATCAATACTGTTTCACCATCAACAGCCCTCTCCCTGAGGTCTTTCTGTAGCTGACATCTCTACCTCAAAACAGCTGGTGGCAAGTCTTTCCTTCACAGATAAGTATTTCTAGCCACAATGAAACTAAACTGCAAAATGCCTTTTTGCCTCCACCACCATGCCCCCTTCTCAGTACATTTTGTACTGATTTTAACCAGCTGGCAAAAGGGTTTTTAAGGGGGTTTTTAAGACTCCATAATTCTTGTTGGAAAAATTACTCTTGCCAGGATGCTGTGCTGCTTCAGGGCTCTCCTCTCCAGTTTGACAGAGGCCTGAGGCTATAGACCAAGTGCTCGTTCCCTGCCGCTCGCTTCAGGACTCCAACAAGCTCTTGGTTTTACAATGTGGCCACAGATGCTGGCAGTACCATACTCCTCCTGAATGCTCTTCGGGAAATAAGAGTCTCGACACAGATTTTATCCACGGCCTCTTAGTTCAAAGGATCCCCAGAAGAGCAGCAACCTATAGATCCAGCAATGAAGAGCATTTCCATAGAACAGCAAGTATGAATCACATTACATCATGTCATGGAGAAGAGTAATTTTCTTAGATGAAACTGGTATAGATCCCTGATCGATCGATCGATCAATTGATCGATCTATCTATCTATATCAAAAAGACTGAAAGACCTTCAGTCTGCCCAAGAAACATACAACACCCAAATTCTTATTTATCTATTTTGCCTGGAGAAAAAAGCAGGCTATAACTGCTGGATTTTGAATTTATGGTTCTTAGAATTTAGGGATTAAGTTATACTGTGAAGAAGAAATTCTGTCATCTCAAAGCTTAAAACTGAGGAAGGTTCCACCTCTCCAGGGTGAGTTTATGGCAAAATAAAGTCTTCAAATCAGAACATCAGGTTTTGCTGTGGATTATTACAGTGAAAAATTCTGAAGGAAAGATGCCTTAATCTCCTTCACAAACTGCCATGCCCAGTACCCTCCCACCTCCCCAGTTCCTGCATAGACTGGTGGGAAAGTACGCGTGGAAAGGAGTTCACTCAATCTTTGCACACTACAGAGTCCTTACTAAGCAAATTAACACCGCAAACCATTTGGCCAGTTTAGCTAATGGGAAAGCTACAGATTATAAAGTGAAAAAGAATGAGCCTAGTGCATCTACTTGGTGACAGGTCACGACAGATTCAATTTCAGTAATAGCAAGAGTATTTTAGACTTAGATTAAGAGGCTTTCATAGCCTCTATATTTGCAGCACAGAACATGGGGTGAATTGATTAATCTTCATCAAACAGTAGGTAGTACAGAGAACAATAGAGAAGATAACCTCAATTTTAAAGCTGATTGTTTTCCCTGGCCTTATTATAAACTAGTTACTCCTAACCTGGAAAAATCATGAGATTATTTGATGTTAAACTTCAACAAGAATGCCTTATAGTACTCATCTATTTAAAAATTTAATAAAGTTTAATTAAAATCTGTCTGCCTGTTTTCTGCACCCATGCTTCTGCAGAGCAAGCATTTAGATGTGCATTTGCATGCATGAAATGGGAAAATGAGCTTTGAAAAGAATGGCTATGGGATTGCATCTACCACCATTCCAAATAAATCCCAAGTTTGCAGTAGCTGAAGTTTGTTTTCCTCCAGATTAACTGGACAGAAACTATGCAGTGTGAGTTACATCTTTATTGTGAAAAACATCTATACAGCTTTGCTTTTCTTGTTAACCCTTGATATTCTCTGACACAACACTGAACTGGCTATATGTACCATATCATCTGCTCTTTACTAGTGATCCAAGACTAAAGGCACTTTACCATGGATACACTGAGAAGCTCAGTTTTGTTGCTCATATTGCAACAAAATTAGAATTTTATGCTATAAGAAATAGTCACACAGGTATGACTGGTTACTTCTACCAGTTTAGTACCTCATAATTCCTGGCATCTATCACTGCAAGGTTTTGGTCTTCCCAAACATGCGAGTGCTTACAGCCATTGAGCTCTGATACTCTGTTGTAACTTGATTATTTTGTGTTCACAGCTCTTCAGGGTACAGTGTTTGGAAAAACAGGCAAACACGTTGTACATAAAGAACAGGCGAGTTCTGCAGCACACGGCCTAGTCTTTGATAACACTCAATATCTTTGCTCCACCACACAGAAAGCACTTATTTCACTACAGGGTCAAGGAAAAGCATCCCGAAGGTCCCTAGCACTAGAATTCTGAAGTTCAAGTATCCTATCACCAGCAAACACAGCATCTAAACAGTAATCACAGTGCAATAATCAGTAACATTCATAAGAATCCAACTAAACCTTTAATTACTTCTCAGACAAAAGGTGGGAGAAGGCTGATTATTTTAGCATTCATAGCAAAAGTTATTTCTGAAAATTCTGTAAAGGTGATTTAGACACAGACTTCATGCAGGAGCTAAGTATTGTTAGCACTTTTAGAAGTTAGTCTGAATTTTAGAGAATCAGATCTTAAAGCAAAGTCCCAGGGCAAAAGCTAAGGGACTTCTTTCCTGCATTGTAAATAAATCCATATTGTTCACTGGGCCCCTACAGAGATGCTGTAACCAGCCATTTGTAGTTCATATTTCTAGTGTTCACCATTCTCCCTACAGCTTTGCTGACAAGCTTGTCACATTTTCAAGAAGCACCTCAAAGGTAAGCCTTATTTATTATAAATTATCATAATTCCATCCAACGCAATGGATCTGTCTTGAGTGGCACAAAGGAAAATTCCCCAGTTTCATCTGGTCTACTTTCCTATTATACTTTATACTATACTATATTTATAATATTATACTATTATCTTTAGCATGCCACATGTAAAAGCATATAGATATGTTGTGGTTTATACAGTTTCTTTCATCCTTTTCTACCAAAGCAGAGTAACTCCTCTAACAAACTGCATTGCTCTGTAACTTTTTCAAGCCTACAATGTCTATAATTTTTTGTTTGCTTTCACCTGTAACAGCAAGAAACTTAGGAACTACATCTCCAATTTGCTACTGCTAGTGCCATACAGAATAGTGTCACAAACTCCAACCTGAGTGAATACTTCTGCAAGGTCATCCCTACCAAATAAATCTCAAAATGGAACAGAGATACCCTGAACTAGGAGATAGAATAATGTATTTATTCATCTCAGAATCCACTTCTTTTTTCCCCAAAAGTACCAAAACTGCAACTATAAACATCTAAATACAGGTGTTCTTATAGCTCTGACAGCAGCCTCTGCTCACTCAAGTTGTATTACTCTATAGTGTAATCTGCATGTTCTTTAATATGATTTTCTTTTCACCTGGGCATTTATAATATTTTTGTACATAAGCTATTTTTAGTCAAGCTGGCAGAGGAAGTGGAATGTGAAGTAAATTGGTTTCCAAAACCACTATGACACCCCAAAAATAGTAGGGAAAAAAGGTAGTAAAGTGCAGCCCTCTAAGATTTTGCTTCGTTAGAAATAAAGAAAAATAGTAGCTGTTAATAAAAATGCTGAGTGAATTGATGTTTCATTAAACCAAAAAATTCCAGTGGCACAAAAGCCTAATTCAGGTCTTAACACACAACATATTCACTGTTTACTATTACCATAGATAAAGGCTAAAATATGTCTGCAGTCTGGTTGTCTGTATACATATTTATTAAACCTAAGGCAGCTACTTTGGGATGACAGTGTCCTTTAGAAAACAACTACAACAAAAACAATTACTCTATTTAAAACAAAGTTACTTGAAAACCAAGAAGCACAATAAATAACATTTTTCATAGTCTATAATCTCCACATAAACACAAGTTTGGAAATTAAAGACATTTACCTCTTAAATTTTTTCCTAAATCAGAGACTTTGTCCATAATGTATGGATTCTCAGTTTACCTACAATACATTTTTGTACTGTTTGAAAGACCCTGGAAAATGAAATAGTTGTTTCCAAAAAAGAAACCAAACCTAATAAAGAAAAAGAGGCATGGTATAGGATAAAAGTTTATGTTACACTGCTCTAATTCCGGGCTACATGCTAGCATAAAGAGATGCTGAAGGGCAGTATTTTAAAATAGTTAAAAATGACAGCTATAGCTTTCTTTGACCTGTTTCCAGGCTGCTCAGTGTGGTCCATTCTTTATTCATGAAGTAGGTCACCTTTCCCTCCAGTTTAATAAAGGCTTACAGGACAATTTATGAACTTCCATGAAACCTTTATATCAGCAGTGTTTCTAGCTGTGTCCAGAAGCTTCCAGGATAGGGACACCCTTATGGAGCCATGATAAGACCTTCTGATCTCGTGGATTTATGTATTTGGTTGTCAAACTGTTACCTTTAAACTACTATTATAGCAACCAGGAATGACATCACCAAATTTTGAAAAATAAACCAGGAGAAAGAAAATCAAGTAAACCCCATTGTGCTAGGAAGATATAATATACAGTAAGATGTACCGTAGACACAAAACATTTCAAATTCTTTCCCTACATAGTCCATCACACTTCCACTCATGAAAGTGTTTTGGGTTAGGACTAACCCTTCCACAAGAAATAGGCTCATAAAATAGCAACAATTAATATGAAAAGGGAAAGCATGAAATTAAAATTTACAGTCATCTCTCACATCCTCATAGCTTACCTCTCAATTTTCTAAGTCTTACTTCCCCAGTAAATGGACTTTCTCCCCCCTTGTCTACACATAAATTATACACATATTATGTGTGTAATTATGCACATAAATTATAATGATTAAATAATTTTAATTGCTCTATCTGCTTCAAAAAGACAGATACTCTATTAAGTATGCAGTATGCATGCTCTCTCTCCATGTAAGCAAAGTATTTCTCTGCTCTGGAATTAGCTACAAACAGCTTGAAGCTGTATTGTCTAGTGAGAGAATGGTAAGAGTGTGAGAAAAATTTAATAGGTTTGAGGGCTGATTTCACCTACACATAGCAGACAGGCTTACATTAAAGTAGGTGGATAAAAATTTGTTCAAGTAATCCTTTTTCATGCTTAAACTTTTCCAAAAAAGTTATTTACATCTGGGAAATACTACTGAGCTCCTAGCAGTCACACATACGTGACAGAGGTGGCTCCTGTCACAGAGAGAGGGAGACATGTATGGGCTTCATGAAAAGGCTGCCTGTTAACCTACTTTGGGTCATAGCTACTTATTTTATATGCTTTAGGACTGTGGAAGTATGGTTGTCACACAGCATGATTTTCTCTATACATTTCCCAACTAAAGATTCATATCAAATATTCTGATAACAGATCCCTTCACTTCCTCCCCACCCTACTGCACACTTTGTGATCTTGAATCCACCCTGGATTTCGGTAGTTATCCACAAAGCTATTTAGCAAGACCAATGGCAAATTTTTACTTTTCGAGTTTGCAGAGCCAAATTCCCCATAAAGCAGCGTCAGCAGTGTACAAGGATTCTAGGGGTCAAACCCTGATCACACCAGAGTCAGTGTTTTATTAATGATTTAGTTTCAGTAGTGGCAGAATTTCTTGGTCTGTTTAAAAAACACTGTAAAGGCTTGAGCAAAGCCAATACTCCAGGAAATAAATATTGCTGGAACTGCTGGAAATGAAAACCCATTTTTCTCTCCATTTTACATTTGACACATTTTACCTTTTATAATACTACCCCCTTTGCCCTATATCATGACTACTTTTGTCAAACAGTACTTGTTATAACGACTAGGATTTATGCGGGGCTCTGACTTTGCTGGTAAGCACAAAAAAAAAGTTGATCTGCCAAAGATAAGTTGAAAAAATCTTAACATTTTATTCCATATTGATCTGTTATAGACCACAAATTATACTTTGAATTGTTTTCAACCTCACAGAATACATTTTAGAGATAACACTTCATATTTTAAGAAACACGAGACTTTTGTTTAAAGATCATTTTCGTTACAACATCACAAATGAAGACTGCCACTTTTCTAAATAGGTAATTGTTGACAAGAGCCATTTAAGCTGTCAAACATGCTAATAAATAGCCATGCACTCTGCAGGCATTTGGAAAAAAAAAAAAAAAAAGCTGAAAATGCTTTTAAGCTATAGAAGAATCTGAGCTGCGTAAAAGGGAATAGCTTGTTTCCAAGAGCAGGGCAGTGCTCTAAATGAGAGTACTGCCAGCCCACAAACACAGTGGGACAATTACATACTGCGGTGAAAGCGAGGAGTTCAAAGTTGGTATCAAGCTCTCAAGGACAACTGGAACTCTGCTGATGCAACTTTCTTAGGTTTAAAGCACATTCTGAAAAACTGACCTACAAGAGTTCTTGAAGCAGCTACTGGTAGTGAAAATTTCTATCCATTTTTATTTTCTGCTGCTGCCAAGGAGTGCATCAACTCAAAATAAAAGTGCCGCACCATATGTCCTTCAGTATAAAATCAGTAATTGTTATTAGTGACAAGTACCTTTATTATTCACAGGAATTTTCACTCTGATGCTTTTAAACTGAAGAGGATTAATTTGCCAAAGAGTGTCCTCAGTTTCTTTTTTTAAAATTTTGATTCTTAAAGCTCACAGTGTTTTCAGCTGATGAATATACAGTAACAGTTTTCATTTTCAGAACCAACATTAGTTTGCTGCACCATTGGTTGAAATCCAAGCATTTAGTCAAGCTTGTTTCCCTCGCTGCCTGGCTTAGCACATGTAATGAGAATTATGTCTTTCACATTCATGCCAACTTGAATACATTAGATGGAAGAATAACAGAGTCAGCACTATATCAAGATAGACAGCACTGCAGAAAATAATCCAATGCATTCTTACCCAGGTGGCATTCCAATTCCAAAATGTTAAAACTAATGAACCATAAAAAGCTAATGATAGAATAGAGTTTGCTTCTACATTATAACCTTGCTTAGTTTAAACTGTTGTTGGATGATTTTTTAAAGTATTACCTTGAGAACATACCCTGTTCCACACTGGTTAGGCCTTGTCATAATTTTGCTTAAGCAGTCTTTCTCACCTTGCATTCAGATTGCAAAAATAAAATAAAAAAACAAACAAAAAAAAAAAACCAAAACAAAACAAAACAAAAAAACTACTTGAATTTCAGCATAAACCACTATCTTTTCGCTAATCTTCCACTAACCACAACCAAATCTCCACTTTTGTACATTATTTCGCAAACATATTTTCACATCTTAAAACTACAAGTCAATTTTGCACATGAATGCATGTAGTCATATGCAAGTGTTGCATTGTATTACTAGTACAGTAAGCACAAATGATGAAAAATATTTTTAGATTTTTTTAATCAAAAAGTTATTTCAGTTTAACATATTACCAGTATTCATTGGGTTTTTCCCTATTCAGCAAGGCACTGATGTATAAGGTAAGCTCTAGGCTAGGCTTCCTGCAAAGTCAACACTATTTAAACATGTCTTCTAGATGGAACATGCCCCAGAATAATTTTCTAAATGGGGATATTGTAAGAACTTACATATTCCTTCCTTGAATTGGGACCCTCATCCTCAGACTGGCTGAACACAAACCTGAACTGATCATTGCCAAGAAACAGTATTATCCAGGACTATTGTCAGGCTGTTCTACAGTATATGTTTAAACAAGAAATAAAGATATAGTTGAGCAGTTACTCAACAGTTCATTTCAGTAGTATTAAGGTATAAAATACCCCAAAGATTTTATTTATTAATACGAGAATATATTCACCGAAAACCCTCAATGAAATGACATAGCAAGACATGACAACACTGCATTTTAATAATTGAAAACTTTCAGTGGAGATAACTGAGAGTGCTGGTGGTCAGTTTACTGTCTCCCCATGACAGCCCTCCTTGTGAATCATAATGGTCCCAGTGCCACCTTCCTCCTCTTTTTTCTTAACCTTTTTCTCTTCCGTTTGCTTTGGTTCTTTTGCTTTAAGTTTTCTTCAGACATAAAGCAGGGCATAAACACCTGTGTGGGGATGAATGACAATTTTGTACTATAGATAGATATGGATTAGATATATTTTTATATATTATAGAAGACCTAAAAGATTACTTACCTTACCTATACGATTATTTTTCCATTACATAAGGTCGTAGGCAACTGGAATAAATCAAATCTAGTTACTTCACTGCCCCCACAGGACTGGGTGCCTCTGTGCCTTGCTCCCCTGCAAACCCAGTGCTGGGACAACTTTCTAGTTTCAGCACAGCAGGAACTTTTGAAGCCAGCTCCGTAGCTGAACTGCATTAACACAATGTGGCACGAGACCAAGTCACCCCTGGTTGGACAAAGGTACCCCCACAAAACCAGCCTTATACAGTATTTGCAAATCGGTTAAACCAGACATGAGATAGCAGAACATAAATCATATTTTGAATTATAGGTTTTCTATTTTCTTGAATATAAGAATATTTTAAAATGTAATAAATTAATACTTTGTTTTGATAAACTTACCTTGTATTTCCATGAATAGAAGGATTCTCTTTCCAGCACTAGAAGATGGCCAGTTAAGGAATGAGCTCTTCAACTGCATTACGTGACATGGGACAACCTGACAGACTAGTTAGGCAAAGGCCACTTTATACTTTTCTCCAGTAAGACTCTGGTCTCTGGTAGGTAAGTATTTACAAGTGGAAATTACAACCAGTTAGGAATTAATCAAATACCTGACTTCTGATTTGGGCCAAAAGCAGATTTCCCATTTTAAAACAACATAATAAATTTTGTGTTTCAAACACTAGTAACACTGTGAAAGTTCTCTTGACTTTGCTAATATAAAAACAGAGTTAGACTATCATCATAAAATAAGACCACCAAAACAAACTGACTGTTCCTTTCTTGTAAATCAGCTTGACACAGAATTTGTAAACGAACATCAGATAACCCATCTGTTGCTCTGCTTTAGGGTTTTTTATTTGTTTTTATTTACTGTAACACCCTTACCCAAGGAGTGATCCTGTGAAAACACTCAGTCCATTGAAGGACTAGGTTCTGTGTGCCCTCATGGTGATGCAGAAGCAAAGCAAGAGCTTACACTGCCAACATCTAATGAAAGACAATATAAATCTAAATGACATGACTAAGCCGATCACACCCCCCCAAAGGGGGTTAGATGTACACACGGTTTAATTACTTAGCTCAATTTTGTAAAAAGTTAGTTTGTTTCAACACAACAGTGATATCATAATTATCACTCCCATATCGATCTATTTCCAATGTTTCCAATGTGGGTTTTTCTTTCTTTAAACACAATGTGAGAGTTTCAGTTTGATTCGATTCTCTATCTCTTCTAAGTGATATAGGACCTGCAGTCCAAAAATCGATCTAGTATCACCGCTATTAATAGGACCTAAATCTTGAAGTCAATACAGCAATTTTAGAGGACAGCAAATTAGACTTTTTTTGAAGTCACTACCAGACACAAAGTAACATCCTTTTCTCCCTCACATTTCTAGTGGGTAGAAGCAAGACTAATGTGTCTGACCAGAAAATGCCAAGAGGAAAATGTGCAAGTGTAGGCACTCAGTTGGTAGGACTACCCCAAACAGCACTGGTCACTCAAGCCCTAGTGCCCTTTTTACATTTCACAAAGTTCTTTCTCATCCTGGGCATCTTTCGAAACCAAGCTGCCACTAGAGAGACCACGTGAAACCTAGCGAAAACCTTAGCTGCAGCAGCCACTTTTGAGATCCTAATTAGACACATTTGGATCAATACCTGAGACAGTGTCTTGCACTGCTGGTAAACGCCAGGTCATGAGCTCATTACTTTTTGCAATCAGCTCTGCCAGCTTTCAAACCCACGTGGCCTCTCCAGAGGTCAAGGCCTGCAGAGCCTGTGATACACATACACACTTTGCTTTTGTACAGGCTATACAGGAGATACATTCTTTCCTGCTGCCAGGATGCTAATGTTAAGCTTATACTCTTTATCCTTGGGAAGAGAATATATACAGTAATTCATACAGATTATTAAAAACTGAGGGGGGAAAAAAATGGAAAGTTTGATGTATTACCTCTATTTGTCACTGAAATCTCAATCCACCAAAGCATTCCTACCAAACTCATGCTTCAAAAAAATTAATAAATCTTCTATGCAAATACTGGGATATATATCAGTTCTGTTGGGTAGCTTGGGCATTTAAATCTCAATCTGACAAGGCCTCTGTTGGGAGGGAGAAAAGTAAGCTTACCTCCCCCTCACTTACAATAGCTGTACTATGCAGTTAATACTTCAGATATGGGAGTATTTTTCCCCTCTCCTTTGTGTACCACAAGATTTCTTAGTTCTCTTTTATTGAGATATTTCTGTTGTTTTTGCATGAGAGTAGGCCTTAACCTTCACGTACATATTTGCTACTGCTCTGTGACGCACCAGCCCTCCTTTGCTATTTCTGTCTTTCCTTTGTTATTATTCCACAAAAACAGCTGCATTGCAGTGACAACACTTGTGTAGAGCTCCCAGTTTTTAGCCGGTAAGAGGTGCTATAGCATTTTAAGATGACAAGATAAAAACGTAGCATGAGGGTATTATTTCTACCCCTCTCAACAAACAGCTTCCTGTTCTCAAATAATTGTTTTTCCCCAACACTGGACACTTTTAAGATTCAGCTAGACAGGTGGACCATCTTGTTTAGACTGTGCTTTTGCCAAGAAAGTCTGAACCAGATGATCCTTGAAGTCCCTTCCAACCTGGTATTCTATGATTCTATGAAATACAGAGCAAGCAAAAAAGCAGAGGAGAAGAGGGGAGCAGGCATTTCCATCTCTGTAGGTCTATGCAGCAAAAGAAAGGGTGCACCAACACAGACTTAACCACAGTTTTCTAGAAGCTACCTACTAACCACAGTTTTCTAGCAGAAGTTACTAACACTGAGTTCTCTTCAAAAAAAACCAATTTCTAGTTCCATAGCAACATTAACAGGTAGTGAAGAAACCTTTCTATTACAGTGCTAAACCAGACTCTGGTCTGCAGATGTTCTGCTGCTCCAGATCTACCATGTAAACCTGGAATCAGTCATTTAATCTTTCAGTTCATCGCTATCCTTATCTATAAAATGAAGACCCCAATTTCCATCAACCTCACATTTCCAGATTTTAAGTTCTGCAGGGTAATACCTACTTCTTCCAAAGCGTCTGTACAGTGCTTACAAAAGGCACCATGACAAGAACGGGAGTCTAAAACCAGTACAAGACCACAGGCACCAGAACAAATAGTTCTGTGTTCTAGAAGGCCCCAGACATCCATGCAGGATTTGAGGCATTTAAGTTACCAGAAGATTCTGGGTATTTCTGCTGAGGACAATCTTTGGCAAATAAGAGGGGAGATCCCTGGGGTCCAGACAGATTCTCCTGCAAGAGCCAGATCCTTTCCACATAATAGTGAAACTCTGGAAACATATGCTTTTATGGTAACCTAAAGCTTCTAGTCCATCGTGTTTTATATGATTTGCTATTCCCATAATTTTTCTCCCTGCATGTTAAAGATCGTGCGACTTTTTTTCCTGCCTAGAATCTTGACATTTAAAATGTATGAAAAGAATTCACTGGTTTATCATATGAATTGCCAAGGGATTGGTGTCTGCTTATATTGAGGAAGGCTTTTTCTGCTGTGCCAAGGTCAACCTGAGATATAATGAGAACAGATGTAATCAGTGAATCTCTGAACACTCATGCAACACAAAAGAAAAAGGCTTCATACGCCCACTGAAGTACCTTTAAGAAGGAGATAAAGGCAGTGGCAATGGTGGGCTACATTTTCCACTGTAGAACATTTCTTTGTATTCCACAGAAAGCAAAAATGTTTCTTTTGAACTTGAGCATGCAATAAATTTGGAAGAAAACTGTTAGATAAAAAAAAAGGACAAGGTAGAAAATTGTGATTGAGAGGGAATCATAATCAACCACTCAACAATAATAGCATGCAGGTTAATAACAGATCTTCTGTTTTGCAACTAGCAAAAACATTCATATTTAATCCCAATATATGTGATCCTTTCTAGGCTAATATGCCAGATCAGGTTACTGCTTGAATTTGGCAAGTTTTATATTCTCCTTGTATTACTGAACAGAAAGAAAGTCTACATTAGCTCTAATAGTGCTGGGCTGCTGTTGCAAAAAACAAAAAAAAACACCATCAAAAAAACCCCAAACTAAACCCAAAAAAACCCATTTCATGTGAATGTTAAGACAACTTAAGAGGTAGTGTAGAAAACTTGAGGCCTTCTTCCAATAGCTTGAGCTGCACAGAACTTTACCCTGCTTCTACTGAATTTTCTTTGATGTCATTAGTACATTTGTTTGTATGAAGTTATTAATAAAATATACCCACAATTCATTTAACACACTGTCAAACTCACCAACTATTTAAGTCTTGTCATTACACAGCTGGAGATAGCAATTTTAAGAATCCCACTGACTTTAGGAGACAAAAGTTTGAGAAAACATTCTTATGATTAAAATCACAGAATATGAAATATACTATTGTAAGAACTGAGAAAAAAATCATTAGATTTACAGTTGAAGTAATGGTTTTTTGGCTCTTAGTGGCTTCAGAGAACAATTACAATATACTCTGTAGCTGGAATTTCAAATGCAGTTAACAGTAAATGATCTGGTCAATGATCAGTCCAACCCAAAACTCAAAGTCTATATACACTGGGCAATAAATACAAAAAACCACCACCCAAATCCCAAAACTTAAGAATAACTTCTGTGGTAGTGTTCCTCACGTTTTTAATAATATATCTTCAAGAACTCCTTCCTACCATTACACCACATCTTCAGTTTTTTCTGCCTTACTTGCATTATGAAAAAATTTCTTTTAAATTACACCCATAAATTACCGTAGAAGTTTACAATACAGTATTTTTATATATATACATGTATCATTAGAGGAAAACCACATAATCTTACGGGGAGCATCATTCATGTTCAGTAATAAGGTTTGACCTGAAGATAATCCAGTGACTGGCAGATGTTATCTACACTGGTAGCTCAGATTTCAGTAGGCTAAAATACTGGTACAACAATACTGCTGCAAGGAAGCTTGTAGAGCTTTGGTATATCTCTTTCTCTTTAGGAGAGAAATCGTGGTTTTGTGTGTGAACAACAGCTAGCATTATCTCATTTCTTTCAGTTCTATAACTGACCTCTCCCAATTCAATGGCTCGATGTCCAAGTGGAGAGCAGTGATGAGTGATGTTCCTCAGGGGTCGGTGTTGGGACTGGTGCTGTTTAACATCTTTGCGGGCGACATGGACAGCGGGATTGAGGCACCCTCAGCAAGTTCTCCAACGACCCCAAGCTGTGTGGTGCGGTCAACACACTGGAGGGAAGGGATGTGCCATCCAGAGGGACCTGGACAGGCTGGAGAGGTGGGCCCAGGTGAACCTCATGGAGTTCAACAAGGCCAAGTGCAAGGTCCTGCACGGGGGTCAGGGCGATCCCAAGCACAGATACAGGCTGAGAGATGAGTGGATTGAGAGCAGCCCCAAGGAGAAGGACTTCAGGGTATTGGTGGATGGAAAACTGCCTATGAGCCAGCAGTGTGCACTCACAGCCCAGAAAGCCAACCGTGTCCTGGGCTGCATCAAGAGAAGTGTGGCCAGCAGACCGAGGGAGGGGATTCTCCCCCTCTACTCCACTCTCACTTGCAGTGATTTCTCCAGCTCTGGGGCCCCCAACACAAGAAGGACATGGACCTGCTTGAGCAGGTCCAGAGGAGGCCACGAAGATGATCAGGGGCTGAAGCACCTCCCCTGTGAGAACAGGCTGAGACAGTTTGGGGGGGGTTCAGATGGAGAAGAGAAGGCTCCAGGGAGACCTTATAGCAGCCTTCCAGTACTGAAAGGGGCTACAGGAAAGAAGGGGAGGGACTCTGCATCAGGGAGGGTAGGGATAGGATGAGGGGTAATGGTTTTAAACTGAAAAAGGGTAAATTTAGATTAGATATGAAGAAGTTCTTTCCTGTGAGGGTGGTGAGGCACTGGCACAGGTTGCCCAGAGCAGCTGTGGCTGCCCCCTCCCTGGCAGTGTTCAAGGCCAGGTTGGACGGGGCTTTGAGCAACCTGGGCTAGTGGAAGGTGTCCCTGCCCATGGCAGGGGGGTTGGAACTAGATGATCTTTAAGGTCCCTTCCAACCTAAACCATTCTGTGATTCTATGAGACAATGCAGAACTTTTGAAAGAGGAGACAGAAAGATGTCTAACACAGAGATTGTGGAATCAAATCAGAATTTTTTCCAGCCTGAAGACTTCATACAAACTGCATGCGTAATCATTCCCAGTCCATCCTACAGGGACTCAAATGTCAGCAATTCCAGATGGTCAGAGAATGATACCCACAAAACGACTTCTAGTTGTTAAAAAGAAACCCTTCATCCAGCAAAGAAAGACCTGGCACAGAATGCCAATCAAAAACATGCCAGGTGGAGAAAACACTGCATTTCTTTCACTACAAGCATTTACAGCATTGCTATGTCGACCGTATTTCATGCACTTCCACTTCACACAGTGCAGAGATAGCAGGTTTTTTCCAGAAACAGAAGTGGCAATTCTTATCACACTAATTTGCACCAAAAAAAAAAGGTCAGAGGAATACTGAGAAAATGCTACTAAACCATTTCTTACTCTCCATGCTGTGATAGGTCTGAAAGCAAGTGACAAATGTATGTAACCTCGTTTTTTTCATGCAAGGTGTTAAGGTTCAGAGATAAGCACACCATTGTTATAGTTGTGTGTCAAAGTTAAGCCGGAGGTTGAAACTTTTCAAACACACCTGAAGTGGCAGAAGATATCAGAACACAAGCTTCCAATACTCGTTGCATTTAACAGTAGTTTGGTGATAAGTGTTTGTACACTAGGAAAGTTCCCCAATCACTTTTTCATGCTATTCATCATGCCTTACAAATTTTGTTACTTGTTTTTGAATAATTATTCTTGACCTGGCCATTGTCACATTATGTATTGCATCGATGATACCCTGATTAGGTCATGTACACACATAACTTTTCTCAAGGTTCATTATAGGCCCATCTAGAGTCAGATGCCACAAAAGTCTTCTAGAATTAAAGAAGCTACGCAGCTGCTCCTGCATCACACTGTGATATGCTATTACAGCTTTAGTTCATCCAAATAAACTTGTTTTCATCTCCTGGGGCACAGAATGCCAGCTGCCACCACTGTACTACAACTAGTAATAACATATACTAGTGCCATAGTTGTAGTGCCGGGAGTTGGACTCAACAGTCCTTATGGGTCCCTTCCAACTCAATGTATTCTATGATTCCATATCTTTCAGTACCTTTTGCAGTGGCAACTCTACATAGAGCTGGAAAAAAACATTTCAAGACTCAACTAGTAAGATGCTCAGCACAGACTAAATGTTCAAAGCTGAAAAGACAGTCATTACCACCACCTACCCCATTAGAATACAAATATTGCAGTTAATCACTGTGTATCTGCCAGGCTAGTTGTCTCCATAACAAAATAACTAAAAGTATGTTTTAAGTTCTAAATTATGCAAGTGCCTGTGAACATTAGATTAATTTTTAGAAAGATGCTTTCAGGCTTTAAGTCAAGATATACATTCATCCTATCCCATTCCAACAATTTACCCAGAGTGAAAGCCGCTTGATACTTCTCATTCTGAAGAGCCACCACAGACACTAGAAACTGGAAAGCTGACTAATTTAGACTAAGTCTAAATAAGTGCATAGGAATAACAATTAATGTGTTTCTTTTTTAATTTATCATTAGCGAGATCAAAATCTATATTATTCAATATATATGCAAGCTCCACTGTTAAAGCAGTCATCTGGAAAAAAATCATGTAATTAATATTAGACTGTTCTCTAGCCTGTATATAAGGTTGACCTCTGTGCAATTTTCACTTTATGACCTTCAATCTGCAAACGAACATTTTCATATGTTCACGAGCACAACTGAATTACAAAGAAACTGTGGCACCTAAAAATCAATAGCCCATTACAGTATCCTGTGATGGGCAATTTTAACTGTCTTTCATCTACTGAAATGTGATACTACAAGCTATCATATTGCATGCTTGGAAAATACTGCAGGCCTTTGCTCAATCTCACTGAAGTCAGCACCAGTGCAATTCTACACAGTAAACAAATCAAATTTGCAAACTATAAAAAGAGAGCTAAGGCACTCGGTGACAAAGCCCAGTAAGTCAAAGTACTTGCCAGCTGAGAAAGCATGTTGGGCAAGAGAAGCTGGTTACTTTGCAGCAAAGACTTTTTTTTTTTTTTAAATAAAGAGGAAGTTTCATTACATTTTTATGATTTTATGGAAGCAAGGCCTAACTTCTGTTGTAGTCTGGATTGCTGAGCATTTTTGAGCAGGATACTGGAAACTGACACTAGTTTAATTAATAATGTATGTTATTAATATATTAAAATATCTAAAGAGCTTAATAAATTCATTTTACAGTGCTTTATGTCATGACAGCCAGTGTTGCAACCATGGTTCTTTCAAGCCAGCTATATGTTTAGTTGCCAAGAGGAAACAGGAGTTTTGACAAAAAAACAACCACCAGTTAGCATATTAGCACTCAAAAGAACTCCTCCAGTCTGGGTTCCAACTAAAATATTCAGCTGCAACACTTCATCTGATAACCAATTTTGGACTGTCTGCAGGTTTCAAAACAAATAGTCTATTATTAATATCTGGATAACCCACATTACAGAACCACAATTTCCAAGATCTCCACAGACATCCATTTGTCAGGTTATCCTTGCTTCATCTATTCAAGGTTACCTTCTTAACACCAGGGGATTGGAAAGGTCCTTGAAAAAGAAAACAGCGGTTTTTGAAACTTAATTCTGCAACAAGGGACAGATTCTCACAAGAACGCACACGGCTCCAAAGGCAGCTAAACAAGATGCTAATTAGGTGGCTGACACACAATAGAAAGGGAAAAAAAACAAAAAAAATCAGTGAAAAGGCCTCTAATCCCTACAATGAAAGATACGTTCATAAATGGATTTCTGCAGTAAAATACACCAAAATTTGGTGCGACAAACAATTGAGCAAAATAAAACAATGCCTATTCAGAGAGCAATTCTTTACTTTCATGATGTTTCCAATCAGGAGAGTCTCCAGCTTCACACACAAAAGCACTATAATGAACAAAAAACAGCACTTCCCCTCCAGAGACCAGATTTTTGGGGTCACTAACTGCATCTGCTTACATCAGCAATAAACTCTTTAAGCTAAGAGTTTGTTTACAAAACCTAAGAACTTGAAGAAGAATCAAGATATTTGATGACATTATATGGGACATAAGAATTTACAGCTTCTCAGACGTGGTCTTGATTTCCAACACGAGCTTTACTTGCAGAAAAGTGGAAAATATGACTTTGCTGATGGAAGCACAGTTTATATGCATCACAGAAAAACATACTTAAGACAAAGGATCCCTTGAGAAGGCCAAAAACATTTTACAAAGTTATTAATTATACATTCATTTTTAAAGGTAGCTTCGCCAACTAAACTCCCATTTATAACCACTAAAAGAAGTTTGACCCTTTGTTTGTACTTTGACACTTATTGCAGAACACCTTTTACTCTTGTCCAAACAATTAAAACAAGGCATTACCACAAAGCCATGAAGTTGCCGAGGACTGATGTTTTTACTAGAGATCTAGAACACGTTATTCCAGAGCCTTCTCACCTGCAGTCTGAAATTCAGCAAACCAACTGCTGATTCCAAGTTGCTTGTAAGCCAGTTAATTTTGTTTTCCCTCACTTAACTGAAGAGCTCACTATTTCTAAACATATTTAAGCAGTACATTTTTCCAGAGTCTTCTGTTGTCTAGTCATCTAAAGTCAAATTAAAGAAAACTGATGCAAGTCTTGTATTTTTATACACGTACTCAGACTATCAGAAAAAAGGAAATTATGTTCATACAAAATGGATATTGTGGTATATTCTGCTAAATTATCATTTGGCCAATTTATCCATCCCAAAATAGAGATGAGTGAATACTGGTAAGCTTTTAAACAAAGTTTAAGAACAACTTCATTGAAGCAGTATTTATAAGTCTTAATTACTACTGAATTAAGATATTCAGTACACTCATCTTTGTCCTTTTATTACGAAAACACTTCAAGTAAGAGACATTTGAGCACTGCTATTTTCTCACAGTACTGTTTATGCACTTTCTAACTGAAGTATAATTAAGACACCATATTCGATTCAATATGAGTTAAATATCTCACTAAATTAAATCTTTAATGACAGTTCTGAAGAACTGCCACATGGTGGAGGTAGATGCCTACAATTAAGAGGCAGACATGATGTACTCTAACATTTGATATTCATTTTCTGTTTCTGTACATGGATTACCCAAATAAACATCACTCGCTTTGAAAGTTACTAGAAAGCTAAATTGAGGAGGGGTGGAAGAGAAAAAGGAGGACAAAAATAAACACTATCTCCAAGTTATAAAAGTCATAACCAAAAAAATAACTGTTAAAATTGTAGTGAAAGTACCACTGAAACAATACAACAAGTCCTTCTACAATCTAAAACTGTGCAGAACTGTATACAAAGAGAAGTGAATTAGATCCAAGTAACATGCTTGTGTAGGAGACAGAAAACAGAAAATAAGTATTCATGAGTTTTATTTTAAACTAAAGGCATAATTGTATGAAAAAAATGTAGTCCACAGTCTTACAAGAAACCCCATGCAACTGAAACCAGAACTGAGTTTTGCATGTTACACATCACCAGCTGAAGTCCATAACTTTGGTTTTAATGTAAATCACATCTAGCTACAGCTAGAAGAGAATCCTTCCTTACTGCAAAGCAGCAGGTGCATAGTTAAAAGGGAAGAACTGGACTTTTAAATGCAATGCTACCTAACAACAGCAGCTAGCCTTAAAAAGGTTTACTTGCAGACCTTTCAAAGATTCTTCACCCGTGTACTTCTCAATATCCCCCGCCCTTTCACACGTGGCCCCTGTACACTCGCAGAATTAATAACGATATTATCAGGAACACATTGCAACAAAGCTGTGCAGTGGTTTGTGCAGTGTGGAACTGCAATGTTCTCATACTTTGTAAGCCCAAATCATTGATACCAGGGTTCAACTAGTGCTCGACACTAAGACAACATATTAAGTCTTACCAGCAGTCTTTACCAGCAGAAGCCGTATGAAGATAATTTCTTAATGACAACCTGTCCAGAAGCACACAGATTTCTATGTTCTAAATTTCCTCTCCTCCTATTTACTACCTCCAGAGCAAAGTAACAACATCAGCTACTCCCAAGTGCTTTTACTCTACAGGAAGCTGCAGTGACCTATTAGTAAAACCATTCTTAAAGCCATCAGAAACAAGAGACTAAGGGAAACAACTGGGAGGAAAAAAAAACAAAAAACAAAAAACCCACCACACCAAAACCCCACAACTTCATACAGTTTTAAATATGGTACTTAATGGTAAAATAGGTCAGCCAAACTACTGACTTTGGCTCCAAACCCTTCCTTATGTATTTAGGTTCAGACTTCCTTGATCAGAGTTCAATCTTACTCATCACTAAACGAAATCCTATATACAGCGTTCCAAGACCGAAGCGCACCAGAGGTATACTTTGCAAAGCAACTAGCAAAACAAGAATTTAGCTGAACTACCTCTTTTCTTTCTGAAGTCATCTGCATGACAATTGTTTCCCCAAGCCAGACCATTCTGAGAAAACAAGCTCAGATATTAGTTAGTTTGGAGCAGCTCCCTTTGAGCAAAACCAAGTGGATGAGCAGCAACCAATATTCCAAAAGCATCACCCGGCAAATACGCTAAAACGCATCTCCAAAATCTCTGCATCTGCCTGCGTGGGGGTTACTTCTAAAGCAGACAGTGAAGCACAAAGTGCCCTGAGGTAGAAAACTGACTTCTCACTAAGAGCTTTGGGGATTTTACTCAGGACTATCTCTAGCTTAATCCTGTAAACCGGATGCCCGTTACCATCTGAGGGACATTAGGCATGCTCCTGGACTAGTCTTTCAATCTAATTTCATCAGAGGAGTGCAGCCGAAGAACTTTGAGACCACACTGCAGCGTGAAGCCAAGCATGGAAATGGGTATGACTGGACATTCACCTGACCAACGCACTATTGACCCAAACTAAAATGCTAATGTTGACCCACACTAACACAGCCACAAAATCAAAAGAGCAATAGTTGCAGGTAGTTTCCCAAGTATTGAAGAAAAATTTGCTCTCTTCCCAGATGAGAGACCTTTATCTCAAAGACCATGAACCTACATGACGCACACAACTACTTGAGAGGCTTACCTCCAAAAGAAAACTTCAAGGGGTGAAGTCCAAATTTTTTTTAAAAAAATTCTCATCATTCATCCAATACCTTAGAGAAAATTTCTTAGAAGAGGTTTGAAATGAAAGCAGCTCTGGTCACCGACGCATTGCATTTTTCTATTCAGCTATTCCAGCTCGACATTTTATAGCATACAGTGCTACAGTCTGTTACACGTTAAGTGCACACTGCTGTAAAATACCCACGGAGACAACACTTAAACATTAGCTAGTTTTAACACTGGCTGGTACTACTTCAGTAAAAGTCAGCAGAATTTGCTCTACTGATAGCACTTTAATAAACATTAGGCAGCGTCATTGTCACAGATGAAAGTATTAACACGGTAATGGTTTGACAGGAATTTCAGATTTATTAATAAATAACAGCAATCGATCATTTACAAAATAATTTAGAAGATATTATAAAAATAGCAACTTATTTACAGATTCTAGGATGACAAGATTCACACTCACTTCATGGTGTCTTAATTTATACATATGTACATGCGCAGACACAAACACAAAACGTACAAACACACACACAGGAACAACAGTGTTTGGATCCAGTAGAATGAACACAAAACGTACAAACACACAGAGATAAAAGCATTCGGATCCAGTAGAATGAGGTATGTACCCACACACCAGTGAGCAGAGAAAGAGCTGGTGAAAGAGAAGCTAGCTCAAAGAAAGATTTCCCTCCTCTCGAGTTTAAATACTCCCAATGCCTTGGCATTCCTCAACGGGTGATCACTGAGACTCGAGCAGGTGGACTTCGCCCTGGCCTTCCCTCAGCTCAGGCAGCAGACGACACCTGAAGGGTTTTGGTACCCGAGAGGCGTCCCAGCTCAGGGGAGATGCTGGTCACAGGCCGCTGCGATCCAGGAGAGCTCAAAGGGTCTCCCCTGTGGTCGCAATTTACAGGGTCCAAGATAATGGACTTTTGTCAGATACCTTTTGCTCACACCCAGCTCGAACAACAAAGTATTCTGGTGCCTTCCAGCAGTTGCACAAGAACTTGATGAATGCGCAGCTCTGTTATTGTTCCCATTTGACCCCATCCCAGGCCCTTGGGAGATGATGGGCTGTTATAACCGTTTCCGAGCAATCCCGAGGGGCAGGAGCCAGGCTCCTAACAGACTGGTGTATAGCCCGGGTGGATGTGGGTGGAATCACACCTAGCACCAAGCAGCCCAATGGGGAGGGGAGGGGAGGGGAGGGGAGGGGAGGGGAGGGGAGGGGAGGGGAGGGGAGGGGAGGGGAGGGGAGGGGAGGGGAGGGCAAAGAATTGCACCACCACAATCATGCTTCACAGTTAAGAGTACTGCACATAGTTTTTCCTAACGAAACTCATACAAGTTTAAAAAACAACCTAAGAAAAACTTAACTTTATTTAGCTTTATTAATAAAATGAAGAATTAAAAGATTGCTACGACATTTAGAACATGACACCAGAGAATTATAAAACAGCAACAAATCCTAATAAAAATTAATAAAGAATAATAAATGAATCCTAATAAAAAATACATATACTAAGAGCAGTCCCTGTGCCTGGGAGCCAGTGTTCTTCCTGCAAGAGGCCCATCATCTTTTCAGAAAAGAGAAAAACCTATAAAATTAAAAGGCATCAGTAAATAAAGCTGACATTTTAAACATTTCCAACTTACTGGGAAGTAATTCACAGAAAGTAATTACAGAGGAAAAGTCAGTGCTCATATTTTTAATACAATCATGCGATCGGAGCACAAATGGGAAAAAGCACTTCTCTTTACACTTAGTTTTTAAAACTGTGTGTACACTGCCATCATTTAAAGTGCAAGCTACATGTTTGCTGAATTAACCGAAGGCATAACAGGCAAGATGTAAGTTAAAATACTGCCACCAGTAGTTATACAACTAACCACAGATGCCAGCAGCATATTTCAAACCCTGACCAACTTAGTGTGCTACTTCCTATCGTATATTACCAGCCGAACACATATTCCATTGCTTTAGACACAATGCTTTCATCTTTCCGCGGAGTTTGTCTGTCAGAAACCACCTAGAAGGCGGGGGGAAAGAGGAAGAGAGAAAATAAAGAGAATCAGTCAACGTAGAGTTGATTCTTTTTGTACTAACCAGGCTGTTTATTTTCTTAAGCGCTACTATCTTTTGACAAAATATGTTTGCAAGCTTTTCAAATCAAGCTCTTAACCTCTGGAAAAGTGACAGGTCATTAATTTATTATTATTATTATTATTATTTTAGAGACTGAACAGACTGAGTTTGTACTTGAACCGCATCTTTAAAGAAATGACAGAAGATAAAGGCTGGCTAAGGTCACATTGACGTTAACATGTGTACAGCCTCAGAACACTACAGGGAGGTAGCACAAAGAAACACATGCTGCTGTTCCCCTTAAAATACCTGATAGTCACTACTGGAAGCTTTATACGCTGTTGCAAGAGGTCTCATTGTAGAAATTCTTGCACTATTATTTGCAGGTTGTACTGGTGTGCTGACAGATTTTGTAGGTGGAGTGAAAACTGAAGACGTTGAGGGCGTAGAGCTTCTTTCAAAGTTTTCCATCACACTCTTAAGAAGAGGGTTAATACAATGTAAATAAATACTAAAAAAGCAGTACTTCAACCTTTATTATCCAGCATTATCTAGCATTATTATCTAGATCTATTTGATAAAATATGTTCACATCTCCAAGTAAGCAAAGACCACAGGTAAAGGGCCTGTCAGTACAGAGCACACAAGCACACACCACCACCAAGCCTTTTCCTCACTGCAACCATTTACATGGCGGGTTATGCCATTGCAGAGTAGTGGAAGCCTGTAACCTCTTCACTGGATGTACCGAACGTCAGCCAAGTTTGAAACAGCGTAGAGAAACCCAATTGTAAGCCTTGCGGCAAACTCCGGGCGGTAAATTCTCAGGCCCAGTTGAACTAAGTAGCATAACATCATCTTTCTAAATGCTTCCAAAATATTTCACCTGATCCATAGAGGACAGTCTCCAAGCCTTTACCAACTTGCAGCTTTTTGCTCAGATTCAACTTGCCAAGGAATTTCACTCGGTCCCCTTAGCAAATGCTAGAAAAGGAGTCAGAATGCTCCATTTTGCAAGCTTATGTTTAGAAAGAAACGCATGTAGAATGGAAGAGGCAGCAAGTGACTTGACAGGAAACACGAGTTCCACAGGAACCCAGAGAAAACAAGATGGGAAATGACAACCAGCCTGGGAAGATCCAATTTGCTTCATTTAGACTCAGTGGAGCACAGCATTCAACCAGCCTGAAGGCAGCAGAAATTACAAAGGACATCTGGCAGGGAACAGCTATCCAAAACACAGGACAGGATTGCTGTCCGGTGTGGGTGGCAGCTGACTCTGCTCAGCTCAAGGGGAACCCACAGAACTAACTGCCACTTGACAATCAGAAGCCTGAGTACTGGTGTCAAATCCATCACATCCAGTTTTCAGTTGCAAGGAGGAGTTTCACAGCCTAATGCCAAGCCCTCAAGGGATTGGTCTCCACAAATCTCTCTTGCCTCCAAAAACACAGGTTAATGATTATGGGTTTGTCTAGTGATATTTGGAAGTGGACACTACCCACAAAAGACATAGAGAACTCAAAAGCAACAAAGATCAGACACCTGACAATTCAGTGTCTTAGATTGGGGTTCTCAACCTTTCCTTCACCACAGACCCCCTTTAAATACCTTTTGTGGCTGCGGACCACCAAGACTTAATTCAAGATTTAAAGCACTAGACTGCATCAAATATTTAGTTCAATTTTCTCACGAAGGGTCTTCAAATTTGGAGAGAAGGGGAAATAAGGTAATCTGTTAATGCACGCACTCCTATTACAATATCTTTATTGCAATGATTCCGTATGGATTTGAAATAATACCATCACCACCCTTCTCAAATGGCTCATTTCATGGTATTTTAATGTGCTAATTCCAAACTTGATGCCAATTTTTACATTAAAATTTGATGAAAAGCTTTTACAATCCTTTTCACCTCCCCCCTTGTTGGTCTGTGTTCAGTCACCATATATTTTTGTTTACGGCTCCAGGGCCACCACTTGGAGGAACAGACTTCAGCCCCGGTGGGGCCCTAAAGAGGGCCACTGGGTTAAGAACCCACCTAGTTAAAAAAGTGGGTCCCACCACCCCTACCAGCACTGATGTGTCAGGGCAGGTGTGGGGTGGGGGCTTGAGTATGAGAGGAGCATTGAGGGAGGGGGCTGTGGGAAACGGAGGCGCAGCGCTTGCCGCGGGCCAGACCAAATGTTTCCGGGCTGGACGTTCCCCACCCCTGCTTTAAGCCTTCACAGACCCCCTGTGACGACATCGCGGCCCCCCCAGGGGTCCGCGGACCACAGGTTGAGAACCACCATCTGCGAACATTACTTCTAGAGTTTCAGCTTATAGGCAATTCAGTCATTGATACTAACTGGACACCAAAACAGTAAATAAGCTAAGAAGAAACTGGAAGCCCCACCATCAGAAACCCACAGAGGAAAGGGCACGGATGTAAATTTCTTTCTGAATTTTAATCAGAATAAGAAACATTTCAAACTGATAAAAACTAAAGTAATTTGCAAGCTCAATGTGGGCGTGTCAGCCCTGCAGAGCTGTGGGAGATTCAATACTTAAGAGCCAAACTGACATCAGCTGGTCAGCTCAGCTCAGCCAGAGAGCTCAGTTTGGGGAGCTCAGGGTAGGTGGAGAGCTCTGCTCGGCGAGTCAGGCAGGAGCTCTGTCCTGCACTGGCTTGGAGAAGCGCCAGCTCTACTCTGTGCAGGCCTGGACAAGCAGCAAGGTTTGGAGGAGACACAGGCCTTGGAAGAAAGATAAGTCAGCTCGGAGTGATTATGGAACTGTTGGTGGGATAAGACTGTTGATGACCGTCTAGCTGCTGATTTGCTAATTATGAAGTAAGAGCTAAGGGTAGTGAGAGCATAGCGAGAGCGTAAGTATGTATCATTTTAATAATAAAGGATTTTCCATCTGCACTTCAATGGAGAGTCCGTGGCTCAGTTGCCACAGCTCAATTCCTAGGGCTGCCTTCTCAGAATGGTTTACATTTGAAAGCTTGCATTACCCCTTAGCATCGCTTATCCTTAGAGGAGACCAAGAAAACAATCTGTGAACTACAGAAGAATGACTGTCACTTGCTTAAGCTGATGTGCAGTACCCAACGCAAAGTGCTGCAAGAATTAACAGTCAGGGCATAGTCAATGCCCAGAAACTAATAGCTCGTGACAAAATTAGACTGACATACAGCCACGTCTACCCCAGCCACTGCTTACAAGAAGGGAACATGTTTTTGTGGGGGCAGGTGGGAGAACAGGATTGGGACTGTCTTGGTAACACATTTTCGGTCTGGTGTACTAAGACAAACTGAAAAGCCAGAAGCAGATAAATAGTCACAGAAAAAAAAGGGACAATTGGGAGCAGTAACAGTCTTAAACTGCCACCACACATCTATTTCAGCCCCTAAATGCCACAAGTTCCAGTCTGGGAAACTCTTTTATCCCAACTGACTTTTATGTTACGGATTCATTTCACATCTTGTACAGCAATGTAATTCCGTGCATTGGAACTTCCAAGGAGCACAGAGGTTTCCCATAATGATCCTTCTCAGCAGGAAATTTTGTCAAATACTCAAGAAAATCTCGTGTAAGGTGTTTTAACTGCACTACCACTGCTTTGCAATTCAAAAAGAAAAAAAGTTAAAGGGGTCAGGGGAAATAGAGGAAGCCCAAAAGCAGAGTGCCTTATATTTAAGTAAAAGCAGCTGTTAACTTACTTTATCTATACACGGCTTGACACCAATCATCAGAGATTCACCAAAAATTCTTCCATCTTTGCTTAAGGCTTTCCGGGCTTGAAGCTTAGACTGGTATCGAATATGCATCCAGTTTCCCGTGTTGGACATCTGTATGAGATTAAGGGAAAACTGTGAAATTCAGCCTTTTAAAGAATGAGACAGGATGTTTTCAGGAATAAGTCTCAAACTAAGACATACCACATGCTTTAATATATTTCCATACTGAGCAAACTGTAGAAGAATGTATGAAGCTGATGCTTGAGGAAACCTGAAAGACAGAAAAACAACCTCAGAAAAGTATAAGGAGTAGTTTAAGGATTCTGGTGCTAAAATACAACCCTATGAAGGGTTTCTAAACATCCAAGAGACCAGCGTGTTAATGCCATTTTAGAAGCAGTGACTTGAGGAATATTATCTTCCAGGCATTTTTACTTCACCACACACCTCAATGGTAGAATTGAAACCCAAAAAAATTAACACGTAGCTTAAGTTAAGGTGCTTCACTAAAATATATGCATTTGCTGGCTTTGACCACAGCTGTACTTCCTGCAGGACCTAGGACTGCCACACAACAGCAATGTCCAAGTACTGCTTTCCATACGTTGCAAAGACTTCACCCATGGCTTTTCCAATACTTTGAAAACCAACTTACCCAAATACAGTTACCCAGGTGTCATCAAGTTGATCATCTGAAGTCAGGGAATCACCCTGAGTATAAAAAGGGTCTAGCTGAGCAGGAGAGAGAGTAGTCTTCCTAGGCTGCCCAATACTTGCAGGACTGAACATACTCGAGGCTGTTTAATTGAAACAGCATTGTGTAACAGATTACTTTTGCACGACAGATAAGCTTAAGAGCCTACAGTAAAAGAACAAATTCAGTATCAAGCATTTCACTTGTACGTGGAAGAGTTTGATGGAGATTTATTTGCAGACACAAAGAGTAAGTCAACCCCAACTTCACATCTGCAAGCATGCTATTAAGTTTTATGAGTAGCAACCTAGCTATCTCCTTGGCCTCTAAACACCAACATCTTAATACAGAAACCAAATAGGAACAAGACAGCAGAATTAAGCTTAGCAGGAAACCACATGTTCATGCACAAGATAGGAAACCTTATGAAGATGGAAGGCGACCCATCAATCTCAGCTGCTTCCCTCAAGTACAATTTCCGTGCTCAGTTCAACAACAAATTTTCAATAACGAATAAGTGAAGCCGATTGATATTCACTCAGTCTCAGAGTAGAAAGTATCTCCTATTCACATCCACGTACCTTTGGAAAGGCTAGTAAATAAAGACGCAACTCCTCCACAAATTAGCAGGAGTTGACGTAGCTTGAACAGTGCTTTTTGCGTATCTAGGAAAGCAGTAAGAAAGCATATCTATGTATAATAAATACATATATATTTTGACAGGACAGCTACCTGTTCCAGGAGTTGATGGCATCGCTCCAGCCAACGGGCTCTGTGTTAGCGAAAAGCTGGCCTGCGTTAAAACACAGAAAGTAACAAATCATTCTTACAGGTGCACTTCTCAGATCAGAAGAGATCATTTCCAGGTAACTTAAGCGTCAGGCAAGAATATTAACTGGTTGCCTTCAGGTACTCCTAAGTTTTAAGAGTAAGAACAGACATTTACGTGTATATTTAATCACACCGGATTACTAGAAGTTATTTGACAATGTTTTTACATTCTAGCACACAGCCTAGCCATAGCTTGGACATCCAGGAGGCCCCAACTACTACATTCCGGAATGCCCAGCTGGTTACTATGCCTCAGAAGAGAATGCAGTTAACTTTCCCGATCAGAGGCTTAAATGCAAGTATCAGAGACAGCATGGGACTGTAGATCAAGCTACAGAAGGGAAGCACCACAAGC